>NC_092334.1:219295000-219595000 GCF_046630445.1 Rutidosis leptorrhynchoides
TACAGTAGGTTATCATTCTAATACAAGGTAATAATCATATTCAAACTTTGGTTCAATTTCTATAACTATAACAATCTTATTTCAAGTGATGATCTTACTTGAACTTGTTTTCGTGTCATGATTTTGCTTCAAGAACTTTGAGCCATCCAAGGATCCATTGAAGCTAGATCCATTTTTCTCTTTTCCAGTAGGTTCATCCAAGGAACTTAAGGTAGTAATGATGTTCATAACATCATTCGATTCATACATATAAAGCTATCTTATTCGAAGGTTTAAACTTGTAATCATTAGAACATAGTTTAGTTAATTCTAAACTTGTTCGCAAACAAAAGTTAATCCTTCTAACTTGACTTTTAAAATCAACTAAACACATGTTCTATATCTATATGATATGCTAACTTAATGATTTAAAACCTAGAAACACGAAAAACACCGTAAAACCGGATTTACGCCGTCGTAGTAACACCGCGGGCTGTTTTGGGTTAGTTAATTAAAAACTATGATAAACTTTGATTTAAAAGTTGTTATTCTGAGAAAATGATTTTTATTATGAACATGAAACTATATCCAAAAATTATGGTTAAACTCAAAGTGGAAGTATGTTTTCTAAAATGGTCATCTAGACGTCGTTCTTTCGACTGAAATGACTACCTTTACAAAAACGACTTGTAACTTATTTTTCCGACTAGAAACCTATACTTTTTTTGTTTAGATTCATAAAATAGAGTTCAATATGAAACCATAGGAATTTGATTCACTCAAAACGGATTTAAAATGAAGAAGTTATGGGTAAAACAAGATTGGATAATTTTTTCTCATTTTAGCTACGTGAAAATTGGTAACAAATCTATTCCAACCATAACTTAATCAACTTGTATTATATATTATGTAATCTTGAGATACCATAGACACGTATACAATGTTTCGACCTATCATGTCGACACATCTATATATATTTCGGAACAACCATAGACACTCTATATGTGAATGTTGGAGTTAGCTATACAGGGTTGAGGTTGATTCCAAAATATATATAGTTTGAGTTGTGATCAATACTGAGATACGTATACACTGGGTCGTGGATTGATTCAAGATAATATTTATCGATTTATTTATGTACATCTAACTGTGGACAACTAGTTGTAGGTTACTAACGAGGACAGCTGACTTAATAAACTTAAAACATCAAAATATATTAAAAGTGTTGTAAATATATTTTGAACATACTTTGATATATATGTATATATTGTTATAGGTTCGTGAATCAACCAGTGGCCAAGTCTTACTTCCCGACGAAGTAAAAATCTGTGAAAGTGAGTTATAGTCCCACTTTTAAAATCTAATATTTTTGGGATGAGAATACATGCAGGTTTTATAAATGATTTACAAAATAGACACAAGTACGTGAAACTACATTCTATGGTTGAATTATCGAAATCAAATATGCCCCTTTTTATTAAGTCTGGTAATCTAAGAATTAGGGAACAGACACCCTAATTGACGCGAATCCTAAAGATAGATCTATTGGGCCTAACAAACCCCATCCAAAGTACCGGATGCTTTAGTACTTCGAAATTTATATCATATCCGAAGGGTGTCCCGGAATGATGGGGATATTCTTATATATGCATCTTGTTATTGTCGGTTACCAGGTGTTCACCATATGAATGATTTTTATCTCTATGTATGGGATGTGTATTGAAATATGAAATCTTGTGGTCTATTGTTACGATTTGATATATATAGGTTAAACCTATAACCCACCAACATTTTTGTTGACGTTTTAAGCATGTTTATTCTCAGGTGATTATTAAGAGCTTCCGCTGTCGCATACTTAAATAAGGACAAGATTTGGAGTCCATGCTTGTATGATATTGTGTAAAAACTGCATTCAAGAAACTTATTTTGTTGTAACATATTTGTATTGTAAACCATTATGTAATGGTCGTGTGTAAACAGGATATTTTAGATTATCATTATTTGATAATCTACGTAAAGCTTTTTAAACCTTTATTGATGAAATAAAGGTTATGGTTTGTTTAAAAATGAATGCAGTCTTTGAAAAACGTCTCATATAGAGGTCAAAACCTCGCAACGAAATCAATTAATATGGAACGTTTTTAATCAATAAGAACGGGACATTTCAGTTGGTATCCGAGCGTTGGTCTTAGAGAACCAGAAAATTTGCATTAGTGTGTCTTATCGACTTTGTTAGGATGCATTAGTGAGTCTGGACTTCGACCGTGTTTTCTTTAAAAATGATTGCTTAACATTTTTGTTGGAAACTATATATTTTTAACATATGAATATTATGTGATATATTAATCTCTTAACGTGTTTGATATTATGTGATAGATGTCTACCTCTAGAACAAGTCCCATTGACTCACCTAATAATAATGAAGAGTCAAATGTAAATTGGAATGATTTGTGGACTGATTCACAAGTTCCCGAAGAGGAACCGGAAGAAGAGTCGGAACCGGAAGAAGAATCGGAACCGGATGAAGAAATAGAACCGGTGGGGGAAATAATAAAACGGTTAAGTAAAAGAAAATCCTCAACCAACCGACCAAAGTTAATTATGGTCAATGGTGTTTCCGCCAAGGAAGCAAAATATTGGGAGGATTACCAATTCTCCGATGAATCGGATTCCGACGAGAATTCCGATGATGTTATAGAAATTACCCCAACTGAATTTAAAAAGGCAAAAGAAAATAATAAGGGAAAGGGCATAAAAATAGAGAAATCTAATTCCAACCCCGATGAACTTTATATGTATCGTCAACCCCCGAAGTCCTTAAGTTGTAACAATGACCCGGGAACCTCTAAACCACCAGGTTTTTCTAAACCAATGTGGACAACGACGGCTCGTATTAGGGGAACATCATATATCCCTAGAAACTTGGCAAAACGAACCAAAACCGAAGAAGAAGAAACGAGCGAGTCGGAATAAGATAGTTGTATTCGTGTGGTGTAATATATGGAATATAGTGTTCTTATGCTTTATGATATATGTAAAAATTGCTTGTATTAATAAGTATTTTTTTTTATGAATCTAACTCTTGTCTATTTTACAGTTTAAAAACACAAAATGGATAGACAACCCAATATTTTAAGAGACCTACCCGGAGACATGATTGATGAAATCTTGTCTAGAGTCGGCCAGAATTCTTCGGCACAACTATTTAAGGCGAGATCAGTTTGTAAGACATTCGAAGAACGTTCCAAGAATGTCTTGGTTTATAAGAGACTTTCGTTTGAAAGATGGGGGATATCACATTGGGAAACCCATAAGTTACGATGTGTTTACTTTGACGCATATATTGCGGGGAACCCAAATGCTATTTTACGCAACGGGTTAAGAAATTATTTTGACTCAATATATCCGAATATTGGACTTCGTGATTTAGAAAAAGCGGCTAACATGCAACATAAAGAAGCATGTTATGCTTACGGATTAGTAATGTTCGCTTCTCACCAAAGTGAGAACAAGAACATCGGGCTACAACTATTAAACAAAACGTTTCCACAAGTGACGGAGTCGGTAATTGGGGTAAGAAATGAGGTTTTTAGATTATTACGGGACTGTTGGACATTACGTAACCCTCGTCCCTTTGATGACGTTACAACACGCTGTCTTATCAACGGCCATAACGGTTATGTTGCACAAGACCAAGGATGGGAAGTAGTCCTAGTAAAACCAGAATGCATGACTTGTTTCTGGACGTATGAATTACGTGTCTTTATTGCCTTTGCTGAACGACTTGTGTACTAGCTAGAATTGTCTTCACAACTATCTTGTATCAAAGTTATTGTGTGCTATATTTCATGCTTTATGTAAAATAAGCGGTATTGTAAGTTTGTAAAATATTGTATAAAAGTTTGAACGCGAAATATTATTATAATCAGTTTTTCATATAGAATTGTAGTAGTTGAATTGTATATTAGCTACTAAGTATGAACTTAACGGGTAGGTACTACCCAAATTTAAACTTATAAAACGCTAATATGAAGAAAAAGCTTTTATAAATGAGTTCATATTATGCTACGAAATACTATTAACTACTCTTAATATTCTGTATGATTAACTTGTTCCATTTAACTATTTTGAAGGAAATGGCACCGACTACTCGACACACCGTGAATATGAATGAAGAGGAATTCCGTACTTTTCTAGCTTCAAACATAGCCGCAGTACAGGCTGCGCTACATACCAACAATAACCTTGGATCTAGCAGTACAGGAAATCGTGTAGGATGCACCTACAAAGAATTCACTGCCTGCAAACCTTTGGAATTTGATGGAACCGAAGGACCGATCGGATTGAAACGGTGGACCGAGAAGGTTGAATCGGTGTTTGCCATAAGTAAGTGTACTGAAGAGGACAAAGTGAAGTACGCTACGCATACCTTCACAGGTTCTGCGTTAACATGGTGGAATACCTATCTAGAGCAAGTGGGACAAGATGATGCGTACGCACTACCGTGGTCAGCATTCAAGCACTTGATGAACGAGAAGTACCGTCCCAGAACCGAGGTCAATAAGCTCAAGACAGAACTTAGAGGGTTACGAACCCAAGGATTTGATATTACCACGTACGAAAGACGATTCACAGAATTGTGCCTATTGTGTCCGGGAGCATTCGAAGATGAGGAAGAGAAGATCGACGCGTTTGTGAAAGGATTACCGGAAAGAATCCAAGAAGATATAAGTTCACACGAGCCCGCCTCCATACAACAGGCATGTAGAATGGCTCACAAACTAGTGAACCAGATTGAAGAAAGAATTAAAGAACAGACTGCTGAAGAGGCCAATGTGAAGCAAGTCAAAAGAAAGTGGGAGGAAAACGGTGATAAGAATCACCAATACAACAATAACAGCAATTACAACAATAATCGCAACAATTATCCCAACAATCGCAACATCAATCGCAACTACAACAAACGGCCCAACAACAACAACAACAACAACAACAACAGCAACTACAACAATCATCCCAACAACAATAATAACCACAACAACAACAACAATCAGAAGCAACTATGCCAAAGGTGTGAAAAGAATCACTCGGGGTTCTGCACCAAATTTTGCAACAAGTGTAAAAGAAATGGTCATAGCGCGGCGAAGTGTGAGGTCTACGGACCAGGGGTTAATAGAACGAAAGGAACAAATGGTGTCGGAACGAGTAATGGCGGAGCAAGTAGTGTCGGAGCAAGTTATGCCAATGTAGTTTGTTATAAATGTGGAAAACCAGGCCACATTATTAGAAATTGCCCGAACCAGGAGAACACGAATGGACAAGGCCGTGGAAGAGTTTTCAATATTAATGCGGTAGAGGCACAGGAAGACCCGGAGCTTGTTACGGGTACGTTTCTTATTGACAATAAATCTGCTTACGTTTTATTTGATTCGGGTGCGGATAGAAGCTATATGAGTAGAGATTTTTGTGCTAAATTAAGTTGTCCATTGACGCCTTTGGATAGTAAATTTTTACTCGAATTAGCAAATGGTAAATTAATTTCAGCAGATAATATATGTCGGAATCGAGAAATTAAACTGGTTAGCGAAACATTTAAGATTGATTTGATACCAGTAGAGTTAGGGAGTTTTGATGTGATAATCGGTATGGACTGGTTGAAAGAAGTGAAAGCGGAGATCGTTTGTTACAAAAATGCAATTCGCATTATACGAGAAAAAGGAAAACCCTTAATGGTGTACGGAGAAAAGGGCAACACGAAGCTACATCTTATTAGTAATTTGAAGGCACAAAAACTAATAAGAAAAGGTTGCTATGCTGTTCTAGCACACGTCGAGAAAGTACAAACTGAAGAAAAGAGCATCAATGATGTTCCCATTGCAAAAGAATTTCCCGATGTATTTCCGAAAGAATTACCGGGATTACCCCCACATCGATCCGTTGAATTTCAAATAGATCTTGTACCAGGAGCTGCACCAATAGCTCGTGCTCCTTACAGACTCGCACCCAGCGAGATGAAAGAACTGCAAAGCCAATTACAAGAACTTTTAGAGCGTGGTTTCATTCGACCAAGCACATCACCGTGGGGAGCTCCTGTTTTGTTTGTCAAGAAGAAAGATGGTACATTCAGGTTGTGTATCGACTACCGAGAGTTGAACAAACTTACCATCAAGAACCGCTACCCACTACCGAGAATCGACGACTTATTTGATCAACTACAAGGCTCGTCTGTTTATTCAAAGATTGACTTACGTTCCGGGTATTATCAAATGCGGGTGAAAGAAGATGATATTCCAAAGACTGCTTTCAGAACACGTTACGGTCATTACGAGTTTATGGTCATGCCGTTTGGTTTAACTAATGCACCAGCTGTGTTCATGGACCTTTTGAACCGAGTGTGTGGACCATACCTTGACAAGTTTGTCATTGTTTTCATTGATGACATACTTATTTACTCAAAGAATGACCAAGAACACGGTGAACATTTGAGAAAGGTGTTAGAAGTATTGAGGAAGGAAGAATTGTACGCTAAGTTTTCAAAGTGTGCATTTTGGTTGGAAGAAGTTCAATTCCTCGGTCACATAGTGAACAAAGAAGGTATTAAGGTGGATCCGGCAAAGATAGAAACTGTTGAAAAGTGGGAAACCCCGAAAACTCCGAAACACATACGCCAGTTTTTAGGACTAGCTGGTTACTACAGAAGGTTCATCCAAGACTTTTCCAGAATAGCAAAACCCTTGACTGCATTAACGCATAAAGGGAAGAAATTTGAATGGAATGATGAACAAGAGAAAGCGTTTCAGTTATTGAAGAAAAAGCTAACTACGGCACCTATATTGTCATTGCCTGAAGGGAATGATGATTTTGTGATTTATTGTGACGCATCAAAGCAAGGTCTCGGTTGTGTATTAATGCAACGAACGAAGGTGATTGCTTATGCGTCTAGACAATTGAAGATTCACGAACAAAATTATACGACGCATGATTTGGAATTAGGCACGGTTGTTTTTGCATTAAAGACTTGGAGGCACTACTTATATGGGGTCAAAAGTATTATATATACCGACCACAAAAGTCTTCAACACATATTTAATCAGAAACAACTGAATATGAGGCAGCGTAGGTGGATTGAATTATTGAATGATTACGATTTTGAGATTCGTTACCACCCGGGGAAGGCAAATGTGGTAGCCGATGCCTTGAGCAGGAAGGATAGAGAACCCATTTGAGTAAAATCTATGAATATAATGATTCATAATAACATTACTACTCAAATAAAGGAGGCGCAACAAGGAGTTTTAAAAGAGGGAAATTTAAAGGATGAAATACCCAAAGGATCGGAGAAGCATCTTAATATTCGGGAAGACGGAACCCGGTATAGGGCTGAAAGGATTTGGGTACCAAAATTTGGAGATATGAGAGAAATGGTACTTAGAGAAGCTCATAAAACCAGATACTCAATACATCCTGGAACGGGGAAGATGTACAAGGATCTCAAGAAACATTTTTGGTGGCCGGGTATGAAAGCCGATGTTGCTAAATACGTAGGAGAATGTTTGACGTGTTCTAAGGTCAAAGCTGAGCATCAGAAACCATCAGGTCTACTTCAACAACCCGAAATCCCGGAATGGAAATGGGAAATCATTACCATGGATTTCATCACTAAATTGCCAAGGACTGCAAGTGGTTTTGATACTATTTGGGTAATAGTTGATCGTCTCACCAAATCAGCACACTTCCTACCAATAAGAGAAGATGGCAAGATGGAGAAGTTAGCACGACTGTATTTGAAGGAAGTCGTCTCCAGACATGGAATACCAATCTCTATTATCTCTGATAGGGATGGCAGATTTATTTCAAGATTCTGGTAGACATTACAGCAAGCATTAGGAACTCGTCTAGACATGAGTACTGCCTATCATCCACAAACTGATGGACAGAGCGAAAGGATGATACAAACGCTTGAAGACATGCTACGAGCATGTGTTATTGATTTCGGAAACAGTTGGGATCGACATCTACCGTTAGCAGAATTTTCCTACAACAACAGCTACCATTCAAGCATTGAGATGGCGCCGTTTGAAGCACTTTATGGTAGAAAGTGCAGGTCTCCGATTTGTTGGAGTGAGGTGGGGGATAGACAGATTACGGGTCCGGAGATTATACAAGAAACTACCGAGAAGATCATCCAAATTCAACAACGGTTGAAAACCGCCCAAAGTCGACAAAAGAGCTACGCTGACATTAAAAGAAAAGATATAGAATTTGAAATTGGAGAGATGGTCATGCTTAAAGTATCACCTTGGAAAGGCGTTGTTCGATTTGGTAAACGAGGGAAATTAAATCCAAGGTATATTGGACCATTCAAGATTATTGATCGTGTCGGACCAGTAGCTTACCGACTTGAGTTACCTCAACAACTCGCGGCTGTACATAACACTTTCCATGTCTCGAATTTGAAGAAATGTTTTGCTAAATAAGATCTCACTATTCCGTTAGATGAAATCCAAATCAACGAAAAACTCCAATTCATCGAAGAACCCGTCGAAATAATGGATCATGAGGTTAAAAGACTTAAGCAAAACAAGATACCAATTGTTAAGGTTCGATGGAATGCTCGTAGAGGACCCGAGTTCACCTGGGAGCGTGAAGATCAGATGAAGAAGAAATACCCGCATCTATTTCCAGAAGATTCGTCAACACCTTTAACAGCTTAAAATTTCGGGACGAAATTTATTTAACGGGTAGGTACTGTAGTGACCCGAACTTTTCCAAGTTTATATATATTAATTGAGATTGATGTTTACATGATTAAATGTTTCCAACATGTTAAGCAATCAAACTTGTTAAGACTTGATTAATTGAAATAGGTTTCATATAGACAATTGACCACCCAAGTTGACCGGTGATTCACGAACGTTAAAACTTGTAAAAAAACTATATGATGACATATATATGGTTATATATATAGTTAACATGATATTATGATAAGTAAACATATCATTAATTATATTAACAATGAAATACATATGTAAAAACAAGACTACTAATTTAATGATTTTGAAACGAGACATATATGTAACGTTTATCGTTGTAACGACATTTAATGTATATATATCATATTAAGAGATATTCGTACATCATAATATCATGATAATATAATAATTTAAAATATCTTTTGTTATTATAAACATTGGGTTAACAACATTTAACAAGATCGTTAACCTAAAGGTTTCAAAACAACACTTACATGTAACGACTAACGATGACTTAACGACTCAGTTAAAATGTATATACATGTAGTGTTTTAATATGTATTTATACACTTTTGAAAGACTTCAATACACTTATCAAAATACTTCTACTTAACAAAAATGCTTACAATTACATTCTCGTTCAGTTTCATCAACAATTCTACTCGTATGCACCCGTATTCGTACTCGTACAATACTCAGCTTTTAGATGTATGTACTATTGGTATATACACTCCAATGATTAGCTCTTAGCAGCCCATGTGAGTCACCTAACACATGTGGGAACCATCATTTGGCAACTAGCATGAAATATCTCATAAGATTACAAAAATATGAGTAATCATTCATGACTTATTTACATGAAAACAAAATTACATATCCTTTATATCTAATCCATACACCAACGACCAAAAACACCTACAAACACTTTCATTCTTCAATTTTCTTCATCTAATTGAACTCTCTCAAGTTCTATCTTCAAGTTCTAAGTGTTCTTCATAAATTCCAAAAGTTCTAGTTTCATAAAATCAAGAATACTTTCAAGTTTGCTAGCTCACTTCCAATCTTGTAAGGTGATCATCCAACCTCAAGAAATCTTTGTTTCTTACAGTAGGTTATCATTCTAATACAAGGTAATAATCATATTCAAACTTTGGTTCAATTTCTATAACTATAACAATCTTATTTCAAGTGATGATCTTACTTGAACTTGTTTTCGTGTCATGATTTTGCTTCAAGAACTTTGAGCCATCCAAGGATCCATTGAAGCTAGATCCATTTTTCTCTTTTCCAGTAGGTTCATCCAAGGAACTTAAGGTAGTAATGATGTTCATAACATCATTCGATTCATACATATAAAGCTATCTTATTCGAAGGTTTAAACTTGTAATCATTAGAACATAGTTTAGTTAATTCTAAACTTGTTCGCAAACAAAAGTTAATCCTTCTAACTTGACTTTTAAAATCAACTAAACATATGTTCTATATCTATATGATATGCTAACTTAATGATTTAAAACCTAGAAACACGAAAAACACCGTAAAACCGGATTTACGCCGTCGTAGTAACACCGCGGGCTGTTTTGGGTTAGTTAATTAAAAACTATGATAAACTTTGATTTAAAAGTTGTTATTCTGAGAAAATGATTTTTATTATGAACATGAAACTATATCCAAAAATTATGGTTAAACTCAAAGTGGAAGTATGTTTTCTAAAATGGTCATCTAGACGTCGTTCTTTCGACTGAAATGACTACCTTTACAAAAACGACTTGTAACTTATTTTTCCGACTAGAAACCTATACTTTTTTTGTTTAGATTCATAAAATAGAGTTCAATATGAAACCATAGGAATTTGATTCACTCAAAACGGATTTAAAATGAAGAAGTTATGGGTAAAACAAGATTGGATAATTTTTTCTCATTTTAGCTACGTGAAAATTGGTAACAAATCTATTCCAACCATAACTTAATCAACTTGTATTATATATTATGTAATCTTGAGATACCATAGACACGTATACAATGTTTCGACCTATCATGTCGACACATCTATATATATTTCGGAACAACCATAGACACTCTATATGTGAATGTTGGAGTTAGCTATACAGGGTTGAGGTTGATTCCAAAATATATATAGTTTGAGTTGTGATCAATACTGAGATACGTATACACTGGGTCGTGGATTGATTCAAGATAATATTTATCGATTTATTTATGTACATCTAACTGTGGACAACTAGTTGTAGGTTACTAACGAGGACAGCTGACTTAATAAACTTAAAACATCAAAATATATTAAAAGTGTTGTAAATATATTTTGAACATACTTTGATATATATGTATATATTGTTATAGGTTCGTGAATCAACCAGTGGCCAAGTCTTACTTCCCGACGAAGTAAAAATCTGTGAAAGTGAGTTATAGTCCCACTTTTAAAATCTAATATTTTTGGGATGAGAATACATGCAGGTTTTATAAATGATTTACAAAATAGACACAAGTACGTGAAACTACATTCTATGGTTGAATTATCGAAATCAAATATGCCCCTTTTTATTAAGTCTGGTAATCTAAGAATTAGGGAACAGACACCCTAATTGACGCGAATCCTAAAGATAGATCTATTGGTCCTAACAAACCCCATCCAAAGTACCGGATGCTTTAGTACTTCGAAATTTATATCATATCCGAAGGGTGTCCCGGAATGATGGGGATATTCTTATATATGCATCTTGTTATTGTCGGTTACCAGGTGTTCACCATATGAATGATTTTTATCTCTATGTATGGGATGTGTATTGAAATATGAAATCTTGTGGTCTATTGTTACGATTTGATATATATAGGTTAAACCTATAACCCACCAACATTTTTGTTGACGTTTTAAGCATGTTTATTCTCAGGTGATTATTAAGAGCTTCCGCTGTCGCATACTTAAATAAGGACAAGATTTGGAGTCCATGCTTGTATGATATTGTGTAAAAACTGCATTCAAGAAACTTATTTTGTTGTAACATATTTGTATTGTAAACCATTATGTAATGGTCGTGTGTAAACAGGATATTTTAGATTATCATTATTTGATAATCTACGTAAAGCTTTTTAAACCTTTATTGATGAAATAAAGGTTATGGTTTGTTTAAAAATGAATGCAGTCTTTGAAAAACGTCTCATATAGAGGTCAAAACCTCGCAACGAAATCAATTAATATGTAACGTTTTTAATCAATAAGAACGGGACATTTCAACAAGGCCAGCGGATTCCTCCATTTTATTATAGAATTTTCTGTTTCGGTCGTTTTGACAGGTGGCTCGTCGAAAACGGAGTCCGGATACTCAAGATATGGACAAAACCGTGACAGCGCGCAAAATTTCAGCATCTCTTCAGAATTTATTCAATATTAAGTTCCAACTTCTTGCATATTCCTGTTTTAACCCCGTTTTATCACATTTCTCAATAAAACATTAAAAATACATTTTTCCTGTTTTTACCCATTAAAATGACTTTAAAATACCAAAATAACTCCTCAAAATGTATTAAAAAATATGTATAATTTAGGAGTTATCATTTGTTTCGTTGCATCAGCACGCAACCAAACCCTTACCGTGAAGCATCACAATATATCACGAAATCTTCATTCCCCTCAGGTAAAGACAGAACTGGAGCAGTAGTCAGTTTATTCATATTTCTTACCCTTTGAGTCAAAGCTATTAACGGTCGGACAATAGTAGAAAAAACTTCAATTTCTGTAATAACCGGGTAGACCAAGAAATCGCCAGATTTGCGTCGGTAACTTAGGAGTTTCCCAAATTCTGAGTGTCTCTATCTTTGCAGGATCAACTTGAATACCATTGATACCTACAATATTGCTCAAAAATTGAACTTCCTGCAACCAAAAGTCACACTTAGAAAACTTCGCGTACAACTGCTTGTCCATGAGTATATTCAAAACCAAATGAAGATGTTGTCCGTGCTCTTCTCTATTCTTTGAATACACCAAAATGTTATCAATGAATACAATAACGAATTTATCAAAGTATGGCATGTACACACGGTTCATGAAATCCATGAACACTTCCTGTGCGTTCGTCAAACCAAATGGCATCAGTATAAATTCATAATGCCCATAGCGTGTTCTAAATGCTGTTTTGGGTATATCAACATCCTTCACTCTCAACTGATGATAACCTGATCTCGGGTCAATCTTTGAGTAGCAATTGGATCCTTGTAACTGATCAAACAAATCATCGATCCTCGGGAGTGGATATCTATTCTTTATAGTCAACTTGTTTACCTCTCTGTAGTCGATAAAAAGTCTCATAGATCCATCCTTATTTTTCACGAACAAGACCGGAGCTCCACAAGGCGAAGAACTTGGTCGAATAAAAACCTTGTCTAAAAGTTTCTGCAATTGACTAGACAACTCTTATAGTTCTGGAGGTGCAAGTCTGTGAGGTGTACATGCAATTGGTGCAGCTCTTGGCACCAAATCAATCTGAAATTTGACTTCATGGTGACGTGGAAGACCAGGTAATTCTTCCGAAAAGACCTCAAGGAAATCTCTAACAATTGGGACATCTTCGGGTTTTTTAACTTCTGATTCTATCTTGCTTACATGTGCCAGAATTGTGAGATAACCTTTTCTCATGTACTTTTGGACCATCAAGCAATTAATGAAACACAACAGTGTACTGTTCTTCTCACCGTACACCATCATAGATTTGCCGTCGGTAAGAGGAATTCGAATAGACTTATGGTCGCAAAAAACCTCGGCTTTATTGTCTGATAACCAGTTCATTCCAACCACAAGGTCAAAACTTCTTAGTTTAATAGGTATCACATCAATAGCGAAAGTCTTACCCACTAAGACCAAGGTACAACCATGGTAAATCTTATCAGCCTTCATCAAGTTACCATTCTCTAATTCTATATAGTACAACTTGTCTAAGGAAGATATAGGGTTCTTAATGTTGTGGCAGAAATCTCCAAATACAAAGCTTCTATTAGCACCAGTATCAAACTATACATATACATTATGATTATTGACTAAGAACGTACCCGTGACTAGCTTCGGATCATCACGAGCTTAATTGGAGTTGATGTTGAAAGCCCTGGCCCTTGCAGGTTTAGCATTGTTGTTGTTCTTTGGGCAATCCTTCTTAAAATGACCTGACTTCCCACATCAATAATAGTTCTCGGTATTACTCTTACAATCCTTGGCCAGGTGGCCAATCTTTTTGCAATTGTCACAAATAACTGCAGTGCAGGTACCGGTGTGATTCCAGTTACACCTTTGACATAATGGTTGTTCGTAGCTGCAGTGACTCCAGTATTTCTCATCGAAGTATCTAACTTATTATAGGATTGTTGATTAGAACTCTTGTCGTGACCATTGTTACACTTTCTCTTAGCATCACCAGTTTTAGTTTTAGTAGTCACAACAGCCTTACACCCACTAGCAGCTTGATCAATTAACATATTCTCCATATCAGAAGCTTCCTGAATAGTCCTAGGCTTCGAAGTAGTTACACATCACTGAATTGCCCTAGTCAAACCATCCAGATATTGCTCAACCTTCAGATTCACGAGTGTCACCATACCCAGACACATTAACGCTTGATCGAAAAATCTATTATTATAGCTGGTAAAGTCAGTACCAACTAACTTCAGTTTACAGAATTATTTTTCCAACCTCTTGATCCCGTTGCAAAGACAATACTCCTTAATCATCCTTGCCTTCAGATTTTCCCAAGTTGATTCAAAATCCTGATCAAGACTGGCGGATTGAGCATACGAGTTCCACCATGTGAGCGTGCCATCAGATAGTGTATACGTAGTGAATAAAACCCTGTCAGTATCCCTCCATCCAGAGATGCAAAACACTGCCTCTAGTTCCAACTGGCCCTTCAGTGAGACTTAAAGTCTGTGGATTAAAACTCATGAACGCTTTATAGGAGTATCCACCTCTGTTGTTGTTGCTGTTGTTGTTGTTGTTTCCAGTGTTGTCGTTGTCACGATTATTGTTGTTATTATGTATCACACCCCAAATAGGGCCTGGGGTATTTGTGACTAATTATATCAAATCACAGATGTATAAACGAGAACGACTCAATACGAGACGTTTTATTGAGTTTTGCAGCGGAAGATAAATGGATTACATTGTATTTTGAGCATTAGATGTTCTTAATTGATATGATATGTAATGAAGACTCCAAGCATAGCAAGCAATCATCATCAAAGCAGCAGATATACAGCGGAAGCAATATTTAAGTACCTGAGAATAAACATGCTTTAAAAAGTCAACACGAGGTTGAGTGAGTTCATAGGTTTGTCATAAATAATGATTTCGGTAATAGATCACAAGATTTAATAAAAGACGATATATCATGTATATCAAAAGTATGCCATGAGCGTATAATATCAAAACTAAACGATACCCCGAGACAATACATATGTAATTGTCGAGATCATTATTATACCACCAATTGACCTGAGGTCAACAGTGCGGGACGTTACTCCCAATAGCGTTATCTATAATAATTCTGTTTGCCACTTTAGTTCATCTAGCAATTAATGATATTACAAAGCAGGGATTTGCATGTTTCAGATGAACACAATAAAAATACTCATGTTGGTCGCATAATAGTTTGTACTTGTGTCTATCATTTATAAAAATAGTACATGTATTCTCAGCTCAAAAATATAGATAAAAAGGGAGCAAATGAAACTCACGATACGATACGATAGTTTGTAGTAAATATGCATAGGATGGCACTGAACAAGTACAGAGTTGACCTCGAATTCACGAACCTATATCAAGTATATATATTAACATGTATAATGGTAATTGAACAAGTTTATATATTATTAATGACTTTATTTTTTATTTTTATGTGTTATATTAGATAAATTTAATATATTTAATTTATATATTTTATATATACTAATATTTATCATTCGTTATGACATTTTAATATATTAAAGTTTATTTATGGTAAAGAATATATAAAATATATTAATTGATATCTTTTATATATAGTTTAATTAATATCCTTTTAATAATAAGAATATAGTGATATGTAATAATAATAATAATAGTATTGTTACTAAGTTAGTTTTAATAATGACACTTTTTAATAAAGATAATTATAAAAATGATAATTTTATTAAAAATATTAATTTCAATAATAATACTAATTTTACAAGAAATTTTGATAGAATTTAAAGTACGGTTACTTTTAGTAATAATGGTGATAATGATAGTAATTTTAATACTAATAATTATAATCTTATTAGTAACAATGATATTATTAATAGTAATAATTATGTTAATAATACTAATTAATAATTATAGCTATAATTATGATAATAATACTAATTTTAATAACACTAATTCACTTATATAATAAATTAATTTTAGTTTAAATCATTTTCATAAATTTATAATAATAGTAATTGTTTTAATAATGTTTATAATAATCTTCTTTAATAATAATAATATAATTAATTTAATAATGATAACTATAATAATTTAAATAATAATAATAATGATAATACTTATAATGGTCTTAATAATAATATTAATAATAATAATAATAATAATAATAATAATAATAATAATAATAATAATAATTAATAATAATAAAAATAGAGATGAAAACTACCTTAGAAGCCTTTTAAAAAAAAATATGCTCAAGACGGGGCTCGAACCCGAGACCTCTCACTCACACGAACACCCTCTTAACCATAGATCCGTTTCAATTTTTCTGTTTTATAACTCAGATATGAATATAAAACCCGTCTACCTATGTTCTTCTTCTCCTTCACTTTAATCAATTCGAACCAGGAACGAAATCAATTAATTTTCTAAATGGTTTTAGGACTTTCAAACCAAATATAGTTGATCCATATCAGTATTGAATTAATTGTAAATGAAGAAAAAAAATATACAGCAGCTTGCTGTTCGAAAAAAAATAAAACTAAAATTGTGATTTTGAAATTGATAACGTTTTAGACAAAGATTATAATACAAAATGTGTTTCAAATCACTCCTAGAATATTTCTCAATTATCAATTGAACCGAAAAATGCAGCACAAACTCAAATTTTACGAAGAACAAATCAGTTGACTTTTTAAAATTAAAGTTTGACTCTGAAATTAAAACTCAATCTGAAGAATTGGAATTTGAGAATTTGCAGAAAGATTCACTAGATGATTCCTAACATTATTGCATTTATAGATTTTGAAAAATGTTTCAAAATCGAATTTTTGTAAAATTGAACTGAGAACAGAGCTCGACAGTTTTTTTTTTTATATATATTTTCTTGTTTTGTTTTATGAATTGCAGTAGGTAATTTATATTGTGTGAATGTATAATGGCTGTAATATTTAAAATCAATCATAATTGTCTGGTAGCAATATGGTGGTCGATATTGAGTCATGATCCAAAACCAAAAAAAGAAAAAGAAAAAAAGCAATCACGATCAAAAAGAAAAAATAAAAAAATAAAAGGCTGATTTACCTAATTGCTTTATATTAAATATATAAAAAATTAGAAAAGGCATATATGAAATCACAATAAAAATAAAAATACAGATAATGATCTTACCTAATTTAGGTATTTGTTGTCTTTTACTTTTAAATATTATTATTGAATATATACATTAATAATAATAATACTAATAATAATTATATTAATAACAATTATAATAATAATAATAATAATAATGATAATAGATAAAAATAATGATAATAATATTAATATGATAATATTAATAATAAAAATGATAATTTTAATTAAAATTAATTATAATGATAATAATCATTATAAAATGTTAATAATAAAAAAATATTAATAATTATATTAATGAAAATATTAATAAGTTGTTTTATAATGGTAATAATAAATAATAATTATATTTCATTATATTAATATAAATGTTAAGTATTAATAATAATAATAATCTTATCACTTTTAGTAAAAGTGGTAATACTAATAATATTAATAATAATAATAATAATAATAATAATGATATTTCATTATTTTAATATTAATGTTAAGTATTAATATTAATAATATATTAGTAATTTATATTAATGATAATGATAATTATTAACAATAATAATTATAATAATGATAATGATTGTAAATGATGTACATATACTCATATATATATATATATATATATATATATATATATATATATATATATATATATATATATATATATATATATATATATATACAATCTTTTTATAACCGATTATTCGTGAATTGTCGGAAACAGTCAAAGTTTAGTTTAAATTTAAATCGGAAATTTTCCGGGTTATCATAGTACCTACCCATTAAAAGAAATTTCGTCGCGAAATTTAGTTGTTGCCATCAGTCAGCTTTGTTTGTAAACAGGTGAGGATATTTTCGTTTTATTTGGTTTTCACGTTCCAAGGTATACTCGGGGCCTTGCATGAATTCCAACGGATAGAATAATGTTTTGTTTCTAGCGTTTAAATATTACGATCCATAAATTCTACGAAGTGCATTCTATTATTAATGCGGAGGTTATCTAAAGGATTAACAAGAGTGTCATTGATTAGATTTTCATAGAAGAGAAGATGATGATATACAAGAATTTCAGTAAATTGGATACATGAAATGTGTTATGAATAATATTGAGCTTATTTAAACCTTGAGCATTTATGCCACATTATTAAGGTAGACAAAATAGAGAGGAGTTCGTGAAAATCACGGTCATGAAATTTGATAGAGATCGTCATTGTTTACAACAAGAATGATGAATATGAGTTGAAAAATAGAGTTTTATCAACATTGGGTAATATGGATGAAACGATTCGATTACAGGAAGAGTATAAATAAAGCTATCGCAAAAGATTGAAATGAGAAAATTAAATGTTCGCCTTAACTTTTAACGTGGTCACGATTGATTCCCGGAATTCAAGGAATTAAAGAAAATCTTCGTAATCTATATAAGATTTGATTATCCGGTAATTAAGGAAATTAGGATTTTCTTTGATTAAATGCGGTGAATTGCCTCGATTGCTGTGTCTGGAATTTTGATATAAATTAGCTTCTTTCGTTTCATTATCTTCACCACTTTTATACTTTCTTTCCTCAATTCATACTTCTAAAACATTTGTTAATATGCTCAATCCAGTTCTTGTTCTTGACCTCATATTAGTTATCGCCACAATCTTCCTTCTTTTCCAACTCCCACCAGAGGAGTCTATTTACTTCTATTAAGCTCTAGGATTTATTGTGTTTTTAGTTCTCCCGTGTCTTTATATTGCTATACGCATTGATATACACAGTTTGTAATTTCGGTGTTGTTATCGGGCTTTATATTTTCCTTTATATGTCGAAGCTTCATGCTTTTGTAAAGCAAGTAATGGTCCAGAATTCGTAGGTATGAAGTTTCGAATGATCATAATATACAAAGCAGAAAGGAAAGGTAATAACACGATTTGATTTGTCAAATTACCAGGATATCCGGAAAAGGCCGAATCATCAAGAAAAATATTTTCTTGATATGTTTAGAGGTTAAATAGAATGAAAGAGTTATGCAACATGGCAAATGATGATTATAAAGTCTATGAATCATCATCTTCCATTAAAAATTTAGCATGACTTACTGTAATATAATCACGTTGGCCTGACATCATTATATTATACTAACTCATGCTTCAATTCTCAACACTTCTCCAGAATTCATTCATAATTTATACTTAGGTTTTACAGAAGTTTCCAATATAATGTAATATAGATTGCACGAAGAGGTATATAATTTCAAACGAGAATATATATGAAAATATCTTCAGAAATATCGAAGATATTTATGATGATATTTTGGAATTTCTAAGTTCGAAAGTTGATGAAGAAAAATTTTCCGCAAGCTTTTAACATGACTTCGGATCAAGATATTCTCTAAAGATTTCATCGGATCCAGAATTACTTGGATTCTTTGAATATAGGATTTGGTCCTTGTATTTGTCCTTGGTCTCCTTCATGGTTAGCTCAATCCGTTTTTCAGTTCTAAATCTGAGCTTTTTCAGTACGTCATTCTTTATCATCAAACCTTTGGCCATTAAGACCATCTATAGCTTTTGCTGCTTCGTCAGCATTCTCAAGGTTAACGAATCTGAATCATTGATTATCAATCAGAGATGTTTTCAAGAATTTTGAAAAGTTTGAATGCAGATGGTAATCGTCAAGATACATATAATGTTCGAGAATTTTGAACGAATATTTTTCTGGGTTTTATGAATAGAAGTGATGTTCTAGCACAGTTTTGAAGTCAAAGTATAGCTTTGAAAGACGTAGGAATCTAAGAGTGATCTCTTATTAAATCTTGACTTGTATTCTATTATGTCAAAAATAGAATATGTAATTAATGATACGCATATCCGCAAGACTGTGCGGATTGCGCATCAAAATCCCTAAACCACACACAAACTGCCATGAAAGGCGTATGGCATGGGTATAGCCGCACCTTGTGCACCTATACCATCTGATGCGAGTTTCGTATACTTGCATAAGGGTCCGGTACATTCTAGAAGAATGTACGGTATAATCAAGTCAGATTCTCTTCCTTAAATAACGAAAGTTAGTTAAGGATAATATTGCATTTAATTAGGGAAGATATTCTACCGAAACCCTAATTCGTGAGCCTATAAATACATAGCTCATAAACCGTAAAAATATAGATGTTCGCTTATTTACTCATACGTAAACTACAGCATACAAATCTCTATCGTACGAACAAAGCTTCTTACGATCTTTAAAGACTTTCAGGTATGTATTAAACTATAAAACCTTCATGTCTTTAGGCCACTTAACCTCGTATGCTAGGTTGTTGGTGGACTCTCAAATCGGCCACCCTGTCGGCATCGAAACAATACCGATGTGGGTTATCCACGACTAAGCGTCGGAGGTTCGAATATTGTTAGTCCTTAAACCCCTTTTATGCACTCAAGCGCACGTTCACCTTGACCCCATGAAAATATGCTTGATCAGTAATCGAATTTGTATGAAAATGGTTGTTCTTTGGTGAACGACTACATATATCTGTGGATGTAAGTGGTATAGTTAATGACTGGTTGAATCAGAACTGAAGAATGTACGGTGTAACATATTAATGTGAAATCTAAATATTTCTTGGGTATTACCTACCCGTTAAAAATATTTTCACAATTAACAGTTTGTACAAAAGGATTTTTAATTACAATCTTTATGAAAATATTTTTTATTCAGATGTAATATTGATTTTAATGAGTTAATATTAAATTAAACTCATTTGATTTACGGTTGGAACGAGAATAAATAATCTCCAAAACTTTAGAAATTACATAATCGTCGCGGAATATTTCTCTAATGAAGTTACGAATCAATACTTCATCGTTCATTGTTGTTGGTATTCCTTGGTATCTATGGGGCGTATGATATTGATACTTGAGGTACCGATTGTGGTGTTGAGACGTGGGATGCTGATGTTGTTGTTGGTGAAGCTGATTCTGTTGGTGGTGATGCTGATGGTGCTTACAGTGCTTGTGGTGTCGATGATGTTGGTGGTACTGATAGTATTGGTGATGCTGGTTATGCTGCTGGTGCTGCTGGTGCTGCTGGTGCTTGTAGAATTCGTACCATATTCTCCAGAGCCACTACTCGAGCGTGAAGCTCGTTGACTTCTTCTATTATTCCGGGATGATTGGCGGTTGGAACAAGGGGGTGAATAAGATCTAAAATCTTTGATATTATATAATCGTGACGGGATACCCTGGAAAGAAGAGAGAAATGGTGTTTCGGACTGGTTCACCGATAAGCGCTTCAGGTTCTTCACCAAGAGTGAATTCGCTTAGTGGAAGGGATCACCTTCTTCTTGCCTCCATTGATTGAGTCGACTATGAACCCATCCCCAATTCATCCAGAATTAAATGATAACTGATTGGTTCGTTCATTCCGGTTACACTGCCATTGGAGCTCGAGGAGTTTGAGGAATCCATATTATGTGTTTGGAGTAGGGTTTGATATGAAATGAGTGCTGGATACTGAATGATATATTCGTTTCTTTGAATAAGTATATATAGCAAAAGATTTTCGTAATTTATGGAGGAAATTTAGGAAAAGTGTTAGGAAAAGTTTACTGGGATAGATATGATAAGATATGAATTTGTATGTACATCATCTATGCAATAATCGCAGTATGACGTGTCGAGACTTTAATTATTAAGCAAGTGATTTCCAACAAGGATTGATAGATATACTTTCGATTAAAGACTTTCAATTCATAGTGGCCTATTCAGGTCTTGGGGCTTGAGCTATAGGATCCTTTAAATCGGTAATCCAAACCCTTCCATTCTAGAGTTTCGTAGACGCCACTCGTCAAGAAAATTCAATGATCAAAAATAACGAGAAAGCAAGGATTTTGGAAGTAATGAATATGAATAGTGGAGATTTCAAGAATCATGGATAACATTTGATGTAATACATATGTAATACAAAACCATGATAGATGACAAAGGAATATCGAGAATTTCAGAAATCATGGTGTCGTATTTAAATGTGGTGGCGGAATTGGATAGTTCTTAGGAGAGTGAGCAGACTTCTTAGATTGGCTTGGCATTCTAAGGAAGATTAAAGAATTTAATAAGCATAGTTTCTAAGGTATAATGTAGCATTTAACAATTAAAGGCAATAATTAAAGGCACTATAGTCAAGTAAAGTTGTAGTCCTACATTGCTAAGGTACCTAGTTGTATAAGGCACACATAAAATGCAATCCTGGTTCTCTACAACAAACTGCTCTGATACCATTTCTGTCACACCCCCAAATAGGTCCTAGGGTATTTGTGACTAATATATCAAATCACATATGTATAAACGAGAACGACTCTATATGAGACGTTTTATTGAGTTTTGCAGCGGAAGATAAATAGATTACATTGTATTTCGAGCATTAGATGTTCTTAATTGATATGATATGTTATGAAGACTCCAAGCATAGCAAGCAATCATCATCAAAGCAGCAGATATACAGCGGAAGCAATATTTAAGTACCTGAGAATAAACATGCTTTAAAAAGTCAACACGAGGTTGAGTGAGTTCATAGGTTTGTCATAAATAATAATTTCGGTAATAGATCACAAGATTTAATAAAATACGATATATCATGTATATCAAAAGTATGCCATGAGCGTATAATATCAAAACTAAACGATTTTACCCCGAGACAATACATGTGTAATTGTCGAGATCATTATTATACCACCAATTGACCTGAGGTCAACAGTGCAGGACGTTACTCCCAATAGCGCTATCTATCATAATTCTGTTTGCCACTTTAGTTCATCTAGCAATTAATGATATTACAAAGCAGGGATTTGCATGTTTCAAATGAACACAATAAAAATACTCATGTTGGTCACATAATAGTTTGTACTTGTGTCTATCATTTATAAAAATAGTACATGTATTCTCAGCCCAAAAATATAGATAAAAAGGGAGCAAATGAAAATCACGATACGATACGATAGTTTGTAGTAAATATGCATATGATGGCACTGAACAAGTACAGAGTTGACCTCGAATTCACGAACCTATATCAAGTATATATATTAACATGTATAATGGTAATTGAACAAGTTTATATATTATTAATGACTTTATTTGTTATTTTTATGTGTTACATTAGATAAATTTAATATATTTAATTTATATATTTTATATATACTAATATTTATCATTCGTTATGACATTTTAATATATTAAAGTTAATTTATGCTAAAGAGTATATAAAATATATTAATTGATATCTTTTATATATATTTTAATTAATATCCTTTTAATAATAAGAATATAGTGATATGTAATAATAATAATAATAATAATAATAATAATAATAATAATAATAATAATAATAATAATAATAATAATAATAATAATAATAATAATAATAATAATAATAGTAATAATAGTATTGTTACTAAGTTAGTTTTAATAATGACACTTTTAAATAAAGATAATTATAAAAATGATAATTTTATTAAAAATATTAATTTCAATAATAATACTAATTTTACAAGAAATTTTGATAGAATTTAAAGTACGGTTACTTTTAGTAATAATGGTGATAATGATAGTAATTTTAATACTAATAATTATAATCTTATTAATAACAATGATATTATTAATAGTAATAATTATGAATAATACTAATTAATAATTATAACTATAATTATGATAATAATACTAATTTTAATAACACTAATTCACTTATATCATAAATTAATTTTAGTTTAAATCATTTTCATAAACTTATAATAATAGTAATTATTTTAATAATGTTTATAATAATCTTCTTTAATAATAATAATATAATTAATTTAGTAATGATAACTATAATAATTTTAATAATAATAATGAAAATACTTATAATGGTCTTAATAATAATATTAATAATAATAATAATAATAATAATAATAATAATAAAAATAATAATAATCAATAATAATAAAAATAGAGATGAAAACTACCTTAGAAGCCTTTTAAAAAAATATGCCCAAGACGGGGCTCGAACCCGAGACCTCTCGCTCACACGAACACCCTCTTAACCATAGCTCCGTTTCAATTTTTCTATTTTATAACTCAGATATAAATATAAAACTCGTCTACCTATGTTCTTCTTCTCCTTCACTTTAATCAATTCGAACCAGGAACGAAATCAATTAATTTTCTAAACAGTTTTAGGACTTTCAAACCAAATATAGTTGATCCATATCAGTATTGAATTAATTGTAAATGAAGAAAAAAAAATAAAAAAAATATACAGTAGCTTGCTGTTTGAAAAAAATAAAACTAAAATCGTGATTTTAAAATTGATAACATTTTAGACAAAGATTATAATACGAAATGTGTTTCAAATCACTCCTAGAATGTTTCTCAATTATCAATTGAACTGAAAACTGCAACAGGAACTCGAATTTTACGAAGAACAACTCAGTTGACTTTTTAAAATTAAAGTTTGACACTGAAATTAAAACTCAATTTGAGGAATTGGAATTTGAGAATTTGCAGAAAGATTCACTAGACGGTTCCTAACATTATTGCATTTATAGATTTGGAAAAATGTTTCGAAATCGAATTTTTGTAAAATTGAACTAAGAACAGAGCTCGACAGTTTTTTTTTATATATATTTTCTTGTTTTGTTTTATGAGTTGCAGTAGGTAATTTATATTGTGTGAATGTATAATTGTTGTAGTATTTAAAATCGATCATAATTGTCTGGTAGCAATATGGTGGTCGATATTGAGTCACGATCCAAAACGAAAAAAAGAAAAAAAAAAGCAATCACGATCAAAAAGAAAAAATAAAAAAATAAAAGGCAGATTTACATAATTGCTTTATATTAAATATATAAAAAATCAAAAAAGGCAGATATGAAATCACAATAAAAAAATAAAAATACAGATAATGATCTTACCTAATTTAGGTATTTGTTGTCTTTTACTTTTAATTTTTATTATTGAATAAATACATTAATAATAATAATACTAATAATAATTATATTAATAACAATTATAATAATAATAATAATAATAATAATAATAATAATAATAATAAAAATAATAATAATAATAATAATAATAATAATAATAATAATAATAATAATAATAATAATAATAATGATAATAGATAAAAATAATGATAATAATATTAATATGACAATATTAATAATAAAAATGATAATTTTAATTATAATTAATTATAATGATAATAATCATTATAAAATGTTATTAATAATAATAATAATAATATTATATTAATGAAAATATTAATAAGTTGTTTTATAATGGTAATAATAAATAATAATGATATTTCATTATATTAATATAAATGTTAAGTATTAATAATAATAATAATCTTATCACTTTTATTAAAAGTGGTAATACTAATAATATTAATAATAATAATAATAATAATAATAATAATAATAATAATAATAATAATAATAATAATAATAATAATGATATTTCAGTATTTTAATATTAATGTTAAGTATTAATATTAATACTAATAATATTAATAATATATTAGTAATTTATATTAATGATAATGATAATTATTAACAATAATAATTATAATACTGATAATAATAATGATTGTAAATGATGTACATATACTCATATATATATATATATATATATATATATATATATATATATATATATATATATATATCTTTTTATAACCGATTATTCGTGAATTGTCGGAAACAGTCGAAGTTTAGTTTAAATTTAAATCAAAAATTTTCCGGGTTATCACATTATGATTGTTGTTGTTGCGATTATTGTTGAAGTTCTGTTCAATATCAGCCCGTTTGCAGCAATTCTTTCAACTACAAGTCTTAGAATTTGGGAGGTTGTAGTCTCTTTGGGAGGCATGATCTTCAAAACCAAATACACACCAGGTTAGTGTCAATGAAATCAACAACTAAAAATATACTAGCAATGAATAGTGATGCATAGTAAGTAGTTGTAAATCGTAGTGATTCTAGTAGTAGCAAATAGTGCTTAATAATGATAAGTAGTGTTACTAGTAGTAGGTGGAGTAAGTAGTGATAGTAGTGATTTGTAGTAGTAGGCAGTAGTAATGATAGCAGTTTCTTAAAACAAGAAATCATCAACTATAGTAAGTAATCACTATCACACAATAATAGTCAACGAATGATGGATTATTTATTACTTAATAAATTACCAAGTAATATCCAAAAAGTAATATCTCAAAAAGAAATATAATCCACACTAGTAGCTCGGTAAAACCACACCGGTAATAAAATAACGTAGATAATCATGAGATAGAAAGAACTCTTAAAGAAATATCAAGAAATAAACACTCTCATCAAAAAATGAGAATGCAGTAAAAGGCTTCAAGTATCGGGTTTCTTGCCGATCACTACAAGATGTAGTGTAGCAAGTTGATCTTCTAAAGCTGCAACACGCGACTGTAAACCAGCGATACAATCCTGGTGATAGAGAGTCAAATAGAGATATGGATAGTGACTCAACAACTCCACCTTGGCATCAACACAAAGCAACAACGGATTGTCCTTCTTCAAAGTAGTCTCGGTCAAGCAGGTAACCAAATTAGGAGCTGGCCCACCATCAGCAGCCGGAGCAGGTGTCACAGGAGACATAGCAGATTCACTAGAATTAGACATCTAACAACAAAAGTCAGTAAACAGCATATGCTTAGCATAATTTGTTCAAGTAAGCATACAGTCACAGTTTAGGCTCATAATGTACCGTACGATCAGACACACTAATGCAGCCTAATCCTCTGTAACTGCTATCTCTGATACCAACTATAACAACCCGCCAAATTACCATCTGATGGTGTTGTAATCAACTGCTCCCATAGTAACAGTTACGCCCTCTAGATGAGACGTTTTCAAAAAGTAGTCCCATTTATTGATAAAAAGTTTGACTTAAAACATAAGTCTTCACCAACAACATAATACCATAAGTTCCAAAGATATAATTAACAATGTTTAATAAAATAAACAGTTTAAAAATTCGAATCATTAAAATAGAGTCTTTAAATTAGCATGAAGTAATCCAAAGTATATTCCATGCACAACTCTAGTACAGCGAAAGCTAGTCGTCTATGGACCTGAGATAAAACATGCAAAATGAGTCAATAAATTATGTTGACTGAATCTACAGATTTAAGTAATCAGTAGTAAGTTTTAGACCACGAGGTTTAGTATAAACTATTTGTAAAAGTATATACAATTCAATGAGCATTTGAATATAAAGCTTTAACTCCACTTGTATTCTATGACTACGTAGTTCCCATTTACCCTATAGAAGCATACACTTGATCATGTGTATAATTGTACGAAGTAATAAGCACCCCAGTAGTGGTGAGGCTGTCACACCTAACAGGTCCATTCCTATGATTCGAGCTTACGTTCGTAATTAATATATTCAAGCTAAGGGTTTTTTTGATCAAACTCATCTGTATATGTGTTTTGTAATCATGTCTAAATTGTAAAACAGTTTAAGAAAATAACATATATCTCATCCCAAAAGAGTAGTGTAAATGGGACTGTAGACTCACTTTGAGTGCTCAACAAATAACGCGGTAAGCACAAGTAAAGATAATAGTTACAGCCATACAAAGCAACCTAGATACATATCTAGGTTACTACATAACTCTATGTAGAATAGATGTTGATCCATCATATTAGTAGTCCTATTGCTCAGACCGACTCGATTAAGTAAAAGTCAACACATAGTCAACACGTATATGCAAGTCAATAAAAGTCAAACTTTGTCAATGATAGTCAACCTAAGTCAAACACATTAGTAGATCATGTTATAATGGTCATGGAGTCAAACCAAAGTCAACATATAAGTTTAAGACCTCAGTTTATCGTTATAGTGTTTCTAACATAATAATCCTACTGTTTCATGTCAACGTCGCTCAAACAATCACACATAAGTCAAGATTCTTATAACCTGGAAATATGGAACTTGGTACAAATTTAGATCATTCCATTACCTTTTCAAAAATTTAAGCCACCATATCATGTATAGATTTGTATATATAGTTCAATTTGCACACAATAGTTTCTATTCGCGCGTCAGTTTTATAACATTTATCCTTTATTCTAAAAAAATAAAAAAGACACATGGCTAGTGGGAAATGATCACAAAATCTAAATGTTTAGTTGGTAAAAATATCTAAGATTTTGGTTTAGCCAATTTGTACAGTTTTGCAATTAAAATCCGGTGTTCTGATTTGGACAGAATCTAGACATATAATATTCCGACTCTTATAGCACACAATGCATAAGGTTTTATATGTTGACATACAAATGTAATTTACTTTTTAACATCTAAATATTAACATATCAGAAGTCCAAGTCTCATAACAACTTATGTTTCATGTTAGGCCATTCTATGTGCACACGAGACAGATTCGGTCCTATTCAGGTGGTCATTTTTGGATGCACATATCTAGACATCTAGGAACAATTAGCATGCACTATCTATATGAAAAGTGAAGTACTAAACAAATAATTTTCAAATCCCATAAGAATAAATTCTATAAATCAAATTATATAATATACAAGTCCGTTTAGAGTCACGAACGACAACCGTTGTCACAAATAATCAATTGAGCATAAAACGAGTTTTATAAATCCAATTCAAGTGATATCTTAGTCTAAATGTGTAATTTTTAATTATCTATCTAATGGTAATGCATAAATGTTCCATATCATAACACAATTTGCCCAGATTTCATATTCATGCAATAAACAAGTCAAAAATTTAACTAATCATAACGTGAGCATAACATAACGAAAATCGATGATTCTTGAGCCATACATTAATAGATTTTTGAGAAGTTTTCAAATATATAATAATATTTAACAAATCCAAAGTCCAAGTTTCTGTTAGGTCAAGATTCAAATTTCGGGATTAACCCTAAACATAGCAATCGAGCAATCTAACGAATGTAAATCAACATAAGCGCATAAACTTGAGCAATAAACACTAATAACATATGTAATCATTAAAAATATGAACTTTTAAAATTAGTGTTACATGTTTTATGCCTCAAACAACTAAATAGCTTATAACAACGCGTAGAGGAAGATGCAAGCAACAACTTTGATGAAGGAAGCTTGAGCAATTTTTAGAAATTGATGGTGGGATAAGAATGCAGTTTCCCTATTTTAGAAAAGTCAATTGTTTAGATTTTAGGGAATAAGAATGCAGTTTCCCTATTTTCATTAATCAAGTCTTGGGCCTAATTAAACCCTTAAACATATAATTGACCAAAACAAATCCAATAAAGGGATGTGGGGAGCGGGGGTCCACCGAATGGCCCTAAGGGAGTCATCCTGGGCTTTTATTGCTTGCTATCTTGTAACGTGCGTCTCGTTCCTAGTTGTCGTTAACTGAAACCGAATTCTAGGAACAGTAACCAAACATTTAAACAAATCCACTAGGTTTAAATTATTAAAACAATTAATAAATTAATTATATTTTGCTAAGTTAATAAATTATCAAATTAATTATTAATATTTACTCCTAGTGTTTCGTTAATCCGAAAGACAACTTTTGCGGTGATCAAAGCCGTATCATTTTATAGGAACCCTAAAAGGATTAAATATGTATTCTGCTAGGGGAGAATGTGGGTTAATGCGGTGTTATGCTAAATGACTATACTAAACTTAACCCATAATAATAAGTGTTTTGATGATGACATATACACATAACTATAAGTGATGGTAGACATCTTGACATAAGTATACAAGTTCACTAATCCACACTTACTCTAGCAAAAAGATCAAAGCCAAACAAAGCTTAAAATGAGAACATACACTTCATGGTTCGGTCCACGGTTGAGCGCAGGTCAGACCATGGAACTTTACACCCTGGTTTGTGAAACCAGAGGTGCACGGTCGACTCCACGGTTAACAATGGGTCAACCGTAAAAGTTTTTGTCTGAATTTACACTAATGTTCGACCATTTCGAGGCATCCATAATTTGTGAAACCTGTTTAAACATGCTTAGAATAGTTGCCTCCTTCATACTTAAAGGAGTTTTGGTCACTAGAACACTAATCTTGTTATAGTTACCTCCTTCCAAATATTTTAGTTCGAACACTAAGTGTTATATGAAAACATGTACATCTAAAATGTATTAGATATAATTAGGATAGTCATTAATTCCCAACCAATAGTTGCTCCTTCCTTGTACATGTGTTGGACATTAGTGTATACTTATACATTAATCTTGCAAATGCCATTTTGCAAGTAAAACTTACATAGCCTTAGTTCAATGCTATGTTATCACTATATGCTTAATCCTAGATTAATTAGTTCTTTCTAGTCATTACATGAATATTACTTAACTACTTGCTACTAATACATGTGTCTTATTTGACTAAATGCTAAATGCTAACTTGCTAAGTAGTTACTTAATATGTATATGTATGAACATTGTCTTGCTATGTATTACAAGTTGGAATTCCATCAACTTGTTTTTGGACTACTTCAATATATGCTTCTGCTAATTAGATAATGCTTAACATGTCATAATATAGTAATATTAAAATATAATGGATCACTAACACACATATGTTTGCTTAAGTCTAAAATCAAGTTTATGAATGGTTTAGACTTGGTTTAATTGATGTCTTATAACATGTTTAATTGATATTACTTGCTTAAATTGTTAAAACATCATGAACACACTTAATTAATTCACAAACAAGTTTAAATTTGAATACTAGTGTGCTTTGCGATTAAAGTGGATTGTTGTCATCAATGACATGTTGACCAACCGATAGGGCTTTAGCAAATGTGTTAATTGCAAAAAAAAAAAAAAAAGATTATGACAAAACTGAGATTGCCTCAAATGATTATCATGACTTATATCCAAGAATGTTAGACTTTCCATTTTAAGCAAGACAAGTCATTATCAAGGCAATACATCCAAGGTAAATGAACACTTAATGCATATAGTACTTGTATAGGATGTTCGGTATCTTTTGCAGGTGTTAATTGAAGAAAAGAGTCCAAAGATTAAAGTTCAAAACTGATTCAAACGGCTATACAACGGATAGGAGTTTTGGACTGGACCGCGTGCGGTCGACCCACGGTCGACGTGGTCCCAGCCGTAGAAACGGCTACTTTTTTTATCTCTCCTTATAAATATCAAGTCGTGGAGAGCTTTGAAGACTTGGACCTCTTGCATGCTACAACTCAAAATCATGAGTGAATCATAAGAACATACACACTTATACATATGTTTGTGATTAGCAAGAGATGTTCTATAATCTCATAGATTATATAAGGGGTTGTAAACTTACTATCAAATTAGTATCTTTGTGAGTTTACATAGTGTTGTATTAATCCTTAGATTTGTCTTAGGTTTGTCATAACTAGAAAGGGTAGAAGCATATGATAGCTTAACTATCATCTTCCTTAAAGGGAATTAGCTAGTTAATAAATTTTATTGGGGATTAATACTTGTCCAAGGTGAAGACAAGTTGATCTAAGTTAGAGATGATCTTTTAAAAGGATAGAAGGATTAGGTTTGTTGTCTAAGAAGAAGTACAAGGCTTGTAAATCGGATCTCCACCAGATTTGGAGAAAGGTGCTTAGTGAAGCAAAACTCCCGATTAGTGAATCGGGGAGTGGATTAAGGTGGATTAGTTAACATCCACCCGAACTACTATAAATCCTTGTGTTTATGTTCTTTACTTTATATTCTGCATTACTACAAACATAAACTCGATACACATTAGTTTGAGTTGATTAAAGTGAAAAAGGATTGTTCAAATCTTGTTGATCATCGAAAAAGTGTTAAAAATTGTAGCAAGTAACTATTCACCCCCTGTAATCACTTACATATTTATAAAGCTAAACACATAAAATTTAAATAAACACCGTTAAGATTAACTAACAGGAAGTTAAAAAAGAAGTAACAGAAAAAGTAGGGTTGTTACAAGGTTGAAGGAAAAAGGAAAGAGAAGGCGAAAGAAAAGGTATTCATCAATATGATAAGAGTAAAAAGAACGGAAGAAGAACTAAAAAATTAACCCTGGAAGGAGGTGCCAATAACTTCCCCTGCCCATTTGGGAGTAGACCCCAGGAAAGAGCCGGTTATGGTTGCAGGAAATTTGGAAGGAGTACATTTGGAGGAAATATACACATACACCAAAAGTGAAGATGATATTATATCCTCACACTGCCTCAGGATATTACCAAAGTTTGTTGGGAGAAGCATGAAAACAGCACATGCTGTGATCATATGTTTTGAAGGATCAAAGGTGGAATCAGTCGGGAAGGTCAAGGTGCAGGTAACTTTGGGAAAGCTTCCTTTCCTAAGGAACGAGATCATCGGATGATATGTTGTAAAGTCTGTCACGCCAACTGATGCTATACTGGAACAAAAATCTTTGTAAAAGTTCAGAGCAGTTACTTCAACCACACACGGAAATTCCAAATAAAATTGGGTCTGAAAACAATTCCATCTTCAAGGTTTCCTATTTTAGGAAAGGTAATCAAGATAGAAGAAAATAACCCGTTTGCAACGAGTAGCCAGAAATTTCTTGAAAGAAAAAGGGTTTCGGTCACCGAAAGGTTAACTTACCTGGACAAAGATAAGGAGCACCCATACAAGAAAATGAGGAAGGATTTTTTAATGAAAAGGTGCGTGTAGGAGAAAAGGGAGAATTTCACGTGGGCAGACAAAGATAGGATGGCTGCAATGGAGGTAGAGGAAAACTAGTTACAGCCAATAATAAATATGGATGCACATAGTTGTGAAACTTCAAACAAACAAGGCAACTTAATAGAAGAGTGGCTAGAGTTTAGACAAGTCATTTAGATGGAATTTTCTGGATAAACTTGATCACTCTATCTAGAAAAATCCCGAATATTATTTATTTCCTTTTTAAAGAATTATGCATGTAAGTAAATAAAAAGCGAATAAAAATATGTCTGTTTTAAATACTTATGAATGTTACAAATTATTCGCCCAGGCACAAAATAACCGTCTAGCGATGAACGGACGAAGATTCCTAAAAAAACCCATACGGGTTATTTGTGCCCCCTATAAAGGTGCATTCTAGCCCTTGATGGTACAAGTTTATAATGATAAGCGTCTAATTAATAGATGGCACACACTTTTGGCTACACAGTGTAACGCCAAAGGTTCAATAAACGCAGTCTAGACTTGTGTATGAAGAGCAGAACTAGTTCTAATGAAGAAAAATGAAGCTATATATGGATACGAACATATTCACGAAAGTAAGATAAAATCTGACTAAACAAAAAAGTAATACGTATTTCGTTACATAGTAATCATTTACAAATAAATGTCTACAAAACAAAATCTAACAGCTCATGCATGAAGGATGGTTTAGCAGTACAAGCCTCCTCAAAAGAAAGAAATGAATGTTCTTTAAAGCTTGATCTGCAACCTTCGAACTTTGAGGAGCATTGTCATTCACCATCTTGACAATGTCCGAGTGCAGAGGGGTGGCTGGATCAACATGATGGTTCTGAAACAACCGCAAAACCTTCATAATACTCATTTCGGAATAGGATTGAAGGAAGGAAATGAAGTGTTCAGTCATCAGCTTGGACTCCAAGACCTTCATAATAAGCGAAGGAAGCTCAGCCTTCATAATACAAATATCGGCGGTAAGAGCTTTTGCCTAATTTGCTGATTTTTATGCTCAACATTCTTCTCCTCCAGTTAACGTTGAAGATCTGCAGCATAATCATCGGCCAACTTTAGCTTCTGCTGGCAGTCAAGACGAGTAGCATCAGTAGCCTTCCCCTCTTAAGTTGATGTTGAAGATCTACCACCTGATCTTCAGCAGCATTAATGTGACAACCCGAAAATTTTTGACCAAATTTAAACTTTATCTTTAAATGATTTAATGTTTTCGACACGATAAGCAAAGTCTGTAATGTTGAGTCACGAAAGTTTTGGAACTATATTCATGTAATCAATTATTCTTTGACTGTTCTCAAAGATTCACGAATAATATATATAACTTAATGTGCATATATATATATATATATATATATATATATATATATATATATATATATATATATATATATATATATATATATATATATATATATATATATATATTTATGATTTCAAGTTATTTAGTAAACGATAGTAACATTCGATTATTGATTCGATTGATATTTAGATAAGTTAACTAAAACGTTTAAGATGAACCAATAAAACACTAATTTGCTACAGTATTTTCGAATTGCTATAGTACCCGAAAAGCTACAGTGTTTTCGAAAAACACTATTTGCTACAGTAACTTTGCTACAGTAACCACTATTTTAAAATGAAAATATATATATGTATATGTATATACTACGAGACGATGATTTATAGAAGCAAATAACCAAAACACTTAATTGATTAAAGCTACACTTCAAGTGACATAGTTTATCAATGATTAAGTTTAATTTTTGATAAAGGTACACGTCACGTAAGGAAAAGTACTAGTTTTCTAAACGTACAAAAATGCATTCGAGAAACCGGAACCGGGACATAAGTCGAGTAACAATGTACGAGTCAACGGACCAAAAATTACAAGTCAACTATGCACGTGAATATAATATAATATATAATTAATTATATAAATTAAATATATTATATTTATATTATAATAATATGTCGACAAGCTAGTGTACAAAACTATTGTGAGCTGGATCCCATAGCCATGCGATCACATGGCCAAGGAGGCTAAACCCCATGCGATTGCATGGGGTACTGTTTCAAGTCAGGTACTATAAAAGCTCGATCTGGTTCCAGTTGAATCTATCTATCCCTCTTTCTCTAATATTACTCCGTATATTTATTTAATTTATTTAATTATTATTATTATTATTATTATTATTATTATTATTATTATTATTATTATTATTATTAAGATTAATATTATTATTAATCTTATTATTATTATTAGTAGTATAATAATTATTAGTATTATACATAAAATACTACGACGAGGTTATGTCTAAATGATTTCAAAATGGTTTTCGAGCAAGATAGAGCTAAGGAAACTATGAGTTATAACTATGGAGCTAATGGGTAATGTTCGTTGGGCCGAAGTAGGTGACAAGCAAACCACCGAACCCAAACTCATTCATGAAATAACCGTTAAGATCATTCAAATTCAAGAAAGGCTCAAGACGGTCTGTAGTTGCCAAAAGAGCTATGCCAATGTTAGACGTAAACCTCTTGAATTCCAAATGGGTGACTGCGTAATGTTAAAAGTCTCACCTTAGGAAGGTGTAATCTATTTCGGGAAACGCAGAAAGCTAAATCCGCGATGATTTGATCCTTTTAAAATCTTGGGGCATTTTGGAACCATTGCTTACCGTTTAGATTTTCAGATTCATTTGAGTCTCCGATCATCCTACATTCTATGTATCAAACTTAAAGAAGTGTCTTGCTGAACAAGAACTTGTTATCTTTTTCAACAAGCTCACTATCGATGATGAACTCCACTTCATAGGAGAACCAGTTGAAATTATGAGTCGTGAAGCCAAATTTTAAAACAACGTAAAATTCCGACTGTCAAAGTTCGTTGAAATGCCCAAGGGAGTACCCTCACTCATTCGTAGAATTTGCAATGCAAGGTTTCTATAAAGAAACAACAACTACTACTTCCAACTAAATTTCGGGACAAAATTTCTTTTAAGGTGTAGGTAATGTAACATCCCGCATTTTTCTGTTAAATTATTTTAACGCCCGTCTTTTTTTTTAGATAATATCTTTCGTTATCTAAATTCGTATCTTTCGTTAACTAACGTTCTTAACATTTCTGTTATTTAACTATAACATCTCTTGCTTACTCTAGCGTTTTAAAATATTCGTTCGGTTAATTCCCGCACCCGACTACAAACTTGAGGGACTAATCTTTGATTAACTAGTAACCCACCACCACCACTCATTTCATTCCATCCTCTCATCTCTCTTTCTTACTTCTATTATTTTGCTCTCAAACTTCAAATCCTTGATTCATCTTCTAAATCCAAACCGAGAAGCAAACATCAAAACAAATTACATATTCGTGATCCTCTCTTCATCCTCTACATTTTGGTACCAATTTCATCTCGTTTGGGTAACATTTCTAAAACTCTAGATTTCTCTAATTTGTTTTATAGACTTGAAATGGTGTTAGTTAGTGTCTATGGCTCAAGTCTAACATAAATATATGTTTAGTTTGGTCGATTTGTTGTTTTGAGTAACTAGCTTGAATATGAAAAATGGGTGTGCTTAATCTTGAGTTTTGGATGATTAAATGTTAAAGTTCATGTATTAAATGTGTTACTAGCATCATTAGCTTCATTTTGATGTGTAGGTTGATTTAGAAAAGCTTCATTTACAAAATGATTGAATTCGTGATTTTGATTAGGGTTTGATAGACTTTAAAATGAATTTTTGATGCATTGAATTCTTGTTAATGTTGTTAGTAAGTGTTTAGTTGCAATGTATGTTTAATTACCTTCAAAACGGCATATCGTATGTGTAAATTGGATTCCCGAATCATAAAATACGTTTTACGAACTTGAAACCTTAATAACGAACCTTTAATGATCACTTTACGAAAAGTGTTTAGTTGTATTCCTCGTTAAATTACCTTTCCAACGATGTATGATATGCGTTTTAGGTGTTTACGGTTCATTTGTTGTGTTAAAATGAGTTTTGGCTCGAGACTTGAACACTTGCACCAGCCCAGGTACCAGCTCACGTTGAGTGTCGCGGCGCGGCATTAGGCGTGTTTGGATTCTGATCAAACTTACTCTTTTATGAAAAATATTTGCTATGCTACGCACCTCCGATTCACATGTAACTTGTTCTAACATGCTTATATATGATTAAAAACCTCAGAAAAATAGTTCGAGACCCGACCCGAACGTGTTGACTTTTTGTTGACTTTGACTTTGACCAAGTTTGACTTTTAGTTAAACTTAACCAAACGATTAGGCAATCGTTCTAACATGCTTTTATACTTGTTTCTTGCATAAAACTTGACAACGTGATTCACATGCTATACTATTCGAGTCGTAACGAGCCATAGGACTAATTGAACACATTTCGCCCGACCGTGTATCGTAACCGGTTAATTGATACAACTTACTTGTTTAGGTCAAGGCTAAGCAACTTTCATGCACACGTTTACTTTGTGAAGTACATTTATACTCGTGCACTCGAGGTGAGATCATAGTCCCACCTTTTCACAAACTTTTATACCTTTAAATCGTGGGCTGAGAAACATATACTTTGTTACATCTTGTACTACTTACTTTTATGCTTTGAACACAAGTACGAAGAAACAAACATTCCACAGCGAGTTTGAACAAAAATTCTTAATTCGATTATCATTAGTTACACTTGTCGGGTGTAAGCGAGAAGTTATGTTGTATGGCCATATGGGTTTGACAAACCTTCATTCGGACGGTTCGCTACTGTCTACGGATGAAATATATTTTCGAGAAACAGTGTATGTTCTAACACTATTGTGATGGGGTTCTATGGATGGAAAGTTAAGCCTTGATAATTGGGTGCTCGCGAACTTACTTTTGGAATGCAAACGATTTGGAAAATCAACTTTATGGAAATACTAAATCTTGTGGTTCAAAATATAACGTTTACAAACACCTATGATTTCACCAACGTTTTTCGTTGACAGTTTTCTATATGTTTCTAAGGTTCATACTTGGCTACTTGATACATGCTTCCGCACACTTTGATTACTTACTTGGGGTCAAGCATACATGCATACGCTAGGGATAGCACTTTTGGACTCAAACTTAAAGCAGACATATTTACGCTATTTATAGCAACCGTGATTTTAAACAAATTATGTCGCAAGTTATTTCATTATACTTTATAACCTTTGTAAACTTAAACTTGTGGTTGAACCATTCGGTAAACTAAACTTTGTAAGTCTTGCACGTTTCAAATGAATGCGACATAATATTTGGTCAAACGTGTCTCATTTAGGGACTACGACCATGTAACGGGACCTAAGTTAATGATGCCATCAATGACAATTTTGTTCAGGTCGTTACACCATGTCTAGTGCTCGAGTATATATCTTTATGCATGTTGTATGCTAAATTTTGTCGTTAAACAGTTTTTGATGAATCACGAATTAAATACATAAATTACTAATAAAAGGTAGAGGATATGCATGTTTTTGGAAAGCTGGCGAAAAATCAATAACTTTTCATTTAGAAATCGCGTAATTTCGATGAACGAATTTAAAGATATGGTCAACTGAATTATGATTGACATTAAATGAATTGCTTTTGAATCTGCAATTGATATTTAAACAACTTGTTTATAAGATTGATAAATTGGATTTTCAAATATTACTAATCGAGTAAATGAATTTCTATATAAGGCACGTCTCGTCATGTTGAGCAATTGTCAAAATTGATTGTTTATCATATTTTAAAGCCTTATAAAAACTATAGTTTAATTTTACAAGAATTGGGAAACTATGTGAAATGTTAGAATGTTTCGATTGCCATGATCATTCAACTATAGTATTGAGTCAGATTGACTTTTTGAAACGACTTTTGATAACTTTTGTATGTCGGTCTCGAGCATTAGGATTGTGATACACTATGCCCTGACCTAGCTTGATAGACATTTATTGACCAACAGTTGAGATCTACGGTTATTTGGTATTCCGTGTTTCAGTCACATTTTGGTGAACGACTTTATGTGCTGCTAAGGTGAGTTTCATTTGCTCCCTTTTTAATTGCTTTTGCAATCTATATTTTTGGGCTGAGAATACATGCACTTTATTTTAAACGCAATGGATACAAGTACATACTAAATTCTACACCGAGTTTGAACCAAAAATCCCTTAGCTTTGGTAACTATTAACTACCAGTTATAAGAACTGGTGGGCGCGAGTAGTTATATATGGATCCATAGGGCTTGACATCCCCGTCTGTTCCAGGTATAGAAACCCTAGCCTGAACTATAAAACAGACGTATCCTATTTGAGTTTAGTACACGTTGGTTTGCGTGTATTGTACATGTTGGTTGCATGTATGTTAAAACAGGGGTACTTATTATATAGACATTAAAGTTTAGTTACCAGGGTGCTCAATCTTGTAGAATATTTTGATAAACGTTTCTGGATGAAACAACTGAAATCTTGTGATCCACCTTTATATACAGATTATACGAAATATTAAAACTATGAACTCACCAACCTTTGTGTTGACACTTGTTAGCATGTGTATTCTCAAGTTCCCTAGAAGTCTTCCGCTGTTTTCTTATATGTTATACAAGATATGTGCATGGAGTCATACATGCTTTATTCGAGAAAACGTTGCATTCACAAATCATCACCATCTATCTTATTTTGACTGCATTGTTAACAGAAGTATTATTGTAAACTATTATATTACGGTGATTGTATATATGTAGAAATCATCAGATGCCGAAAACCTTTGATTTAAATATTCATTTATGGTGTGCCTTTTCAAAAGAATGCAATGTTTACAAAACGTATCATATAGAGGTCAAATACCTCGCAATAAAATCGATGAATGACGTATTCGTCTAAATGGATTTGGAGCGATCGTCACAGTTGGTATCAGAGCTTGAGGTCATAGAGAACCAGAATTTACATTAGTGTGTTTAACTGGTAATTGTTAGGATGTATTAGTGAGTCTGGACTATGACCGTATCTATTTTTACCGAGTTTTGCTTATCATTTCTTGTTAGAAATTACATGCTTATCATTCTTAAGTCTAGAGACATTTGCCTGCAGTTATTGAATAAATAGTGCATAGACAAAATTCATATCTTAGCGTATCTGTTACTGTAAACTTTTCCTGACATCTTCCAAAAATTCCTCCGTGATTTATGGAATTTTGGTATTATATATACATATGTAAATTATGTATTGAAGAGTACCAATCTAAATTCTATAATCTATTTCATATCAAAAATCATCTCTCTAATTATACAAGATGGATCCCGTATCTAGTTCAAATTCCTTAAACTCCGACAGCTATTCCGATATGGATATTCACCTGAACTCAGTGTAACCGGAATGGATCAACCAATCAGCCATCACCTATTCTGGATGAATTGGGGATGGGTTCGTAGCCTGCTTAGTCATTGGAGATAAGAAGAAGGTGATCCCTTCCATCCACTGCATTTCCCTCTTGGCGAAGAACCTGAAGCACTTATCGGCAAACCTGTTCGAGACACCATTTTCTCTCTCATTTCCAGAGTATCTCGTCACGATAATATACTATCTCAAATTCTGAATCTTATTCATCCACTCGTCCGAACCAACAATCATCCCGGTGTAATGGAAGAAGTCAACGAGCTTCGCGCTCGGGTAGTGGCTTTGGAGAATATGGTGCAAAGGTTACAAGCACCAGCAGCATCACCGGCATCAACAATACCACCGACAACAACACCAACAGTACCATTACCACCACCAACAACAACCGCATCGCAAACCTCAACTTCACAATATGTTCCATGAGCATCAACGTCATACGCACCATAGTTACCAAGAAATACCAGCAACAATAACCGATGAAGTATTAACTCATTTCCCCTGAAGAAATTTTATGCATATTTAATATATATAAATTTTGAAATCAAAATAAATCTTTTCGTACTAAGCTATTACGTGTGAATCTTAACTGGTAGGTACTACTCGGTTAGTTCATATTACTAATATGCAATGATATACATTATTCCTTAACAACTTAACCATTGTTAACTACAATCTCTATTTCAACTTAATGAATTCCATTTCATAATAAACCAAGTGTATTATTCAATTACATAATTGATTTTATATTTTTATTTTCAATGTACTCGAAACTTTCCAGAAAACATCATCTGTGCCTTGTAAGGTTCACAAAAATTCCACGAGCATCAACATCCTTCACCGAGGAGTAAGAATAAATAATGAAGTATCGATTACATTAGCGAAATACTCCGTAAAGATTATGTAATCTTTAATGTGTTAGAGATTAATCATTTCTAAGTCAAGCCGAACATCAAATGAGCTTAATATGATATTAACTCATTAAATCTGTGTTACATCTGAAGAAAATATACATACATATATTTTCATAAAGACGGTAATAAAAATTCTTTTGTACAAAGTATTAATTGTGAAATTTTAACGGGTAGGTAATACCCGGGAAATATATAAGTTCGCAATTAATATGTTACACTGTACATTCTTCAACTTTGATTCAAAAATTATTAACAATGCTCACAACGATATACAATCATTTTCATACAAATTCAATTACATATTCTGATATTGACGGATCAGAATCCAAGTCATAACTCTGAACCGGTGACATCATTCTTAGATCTCTACATCTTTCAAAGCTATACTTTGACTTTAAATCTTTGCAAGATCCTTTAGCATTATTTTTACCGAAAATAACCTTGCAATTCCTTTTCAAAGTATCCAGTATTATCAACCGTTCAACCAGTCAACGACAACCTTTCAGACTTGTAACTTTGGTATATATGTTTTTGTTTCTGGGGAACCTTTCATGTTCCACCACATTAACAGTAAATGTACCAGTAAATTCATTAATCTGTGACTTAAAGTATCTCCAAAAAACCATTATAATTGTTCATTGAAACCCTATCATGTACTCATCCACATCTTGTAACAGTAATTTCCATTCCAACTACCGGAAATTAGCAATCAGTATTTCGAATTTCACAGCAATTCTACGCCAACAGTTATATATATATACATATAATGTCTATCTCCTAGACTTATTTACTTTGAATGTGAAGTTTCTGAAAAACACCCAAACTGCGAAACTAGTTCTCCGAATTTTGGAAAAATGCTGATGAAGCAGCAAAAACTGTAAACGACTTTAACAGTCAAAAGTTTGATGATAAAGAGTAGTGTGTTGGAAAAGCACAGAAAAAGAGAAAGTTTGGTATTGAAAAACGGATTGAGCAAATTATGAAGGAGGCTGTGGACAAATCACAAAGACTAAACCTGCCTTCAAAGAATACAAATGATTCAGTATCTGATGAAGTCATTAACGAATACCTTGCTCCTGACTCAAAACCGTTACGAACAAATCTTCTTCATCATCCTTCGATATTAGAAATTCTAAGATATCATTATATCTTTCATTATAAATATCTTCGATATTTCTGAAGATATCTTCATAACTATTATTATCCAAAATTATTTATCTCTTCGCGCTATCTGTGTTACATCATAAAAAAAACTATTTTAGTTTCTAAATTCTGAAAATCTTGAAAAATGGATGTTTTTGAAGTAGTGTTGGGAACTGAAGCATGAGTTAGTATAATATAATGACACTTGATCAACGTGATTATATTACAGTAAGTCATGCTGAGTTTCTAATGGAATGTGATAAAGGTTCACATATCATACCCTCATCATGAACCATGTTACATAACTCTTTCATTCTATTTAACCTCTAAACTATCAAGAAAATATTTTCTTAATGATTCGATCTTTTTTCGAGGTATTCTGGTAATTTGACAAGTCAGATTGTGCTATTACCGTTTCTTTCTTAGAACATTAATTATGTTCATTCCAAAATTCATACCTACGAATTCTGGACCATTATTCGCTTGATTTAAAGTCGGGAAGATAAAACAAAAGCATGAAGCTTCAAAATATCAATGGGAGTATATATAAATCACAGTAAATTGGAGAGAGTATTAACTGTGGATGTCAATGATTATGAAAAGATAGAAGCAGAGACATCGAAATATAAGGGAAGATATAAAACCCAACAACCACCCAGAAATTATAAACTGTATATATCGATGAATATAGCAATATAAAGACAAGGGAGGACTAAAAACACTATAAAACCAAGAGTATAGTAGAAGTGAATAGATTCTTCTGGCTGCAGATGGAAAAGAAGAATGACGGATATGAAGGTTAGAAGTATATCAAGAATCAGAACTGGATGCAGCATATTGACGAATGCTTTAAAATAAGAATTGAGGGAGAAAGAATAAAAGGTATGAGCTGTGGAAAATAAGGAAACGAAAGGGGTAGATTTATAGTATAATATCATACAGGAAAATCGAGACAGATCATCGCATTAAATCGAAAAGAATCATAATTTCCTTAATTACCGAAGAATCAAATCTTATTACGAAGATTTTCTCCAAATCTCTTGAACTCCGAAAATCAACCCATCTACGTCAAAAGATATGACGAAACTTACTTTTTCTCATTTCACTCTTTTGTGATAACTTCACTAGTACACTTCACATAAACAAATTGTTTTATCCATATTACTCAATGATGATAAAACTCTAATTTTCAACTCGTATGAGTCATGAAAACATACTTATTGTCATCCATGACCATCCCAACCAAATTTCGGGACGAAATTTGTTTAACGGGTAGGTAATGTGACAACCCGAAAATTTTTGACCAAATTTAAAATTTATCTTTAAATGATTTAATGTTTTCGACCCGATAAGCAAAGTCTGTAATGTTGAGTCACAAAAGTTTTGGAACTATATTCATGTAATCAATTATTCTTTGACTGTTCTCGAAGATTCACGAACAATATATATATATAACTTAATGTGCATATATATATATATATATATATATATATATATATATATATATATATATATATATATATATATATATATATATATATATATATATATATATGATCTCAAGTTATTTAGTAAACGATAGTAACATTCGATTATTGATTCGATTGATATTTAGATAAGTTAACTAAAACGTTTAAGATGAACCAGTAAAACACTAATTTGCTACAGTATTTTCGAATTGCTATAGAACCCGAAAAGCTACAGTGTTTTCGAAAATCACTATTTGCTACAGTAAACCACTATTTTAAAATGAAAATGTATATATGTATATGTATATACTACGAGATGATAATTTATAGAAGCAAATAACCAAAACACTTAATTGATTAAAGCTACACTTCGAGTGACATAGTTTATCAATGATTAAGTTTAATTTTTGATAAAGGTACACGTCGCGTAACGAAAAGTAATAGTTTTCTAAGCGTACAAAAATGCATTCGAGAAACTGGAACCGTGACATAAGTCGAGTAACAATGTACGAGTCAACGGACCAAAAATTACAAGTCAACTATGCACGTGAATATAATATAATATATAATTAATTATATAAATTAAATATATTATATTTATATTATAATAATATGTCGACAACCTAGTGTACAAAACGATTGTGAGCTGGATCCCATAGCCATGCGATCGCATGGCCAAGGAGGCTAAACCCCATGCGATCGCATGGGGTACTGTTTCAAGTCAGGTACTATAAAAGCTCGATCTGGTTCCAGCTGAATCTATCTATCCCTCTTTCTCTAATATTACTCTGTATATTTATTTAATTTATTTAATTATTATTATTATTATTATTATTATTATTATTATTATTATTATTATTATTATTATAATTATTATTATTATTATTATTATTATTATTATTATTATTAAGATTATTATAATTATTATTAATCTTATTATTATTAGTAGTAGTATAATAATTATTAGTATTATACATAAAATACTACGACGAGGTTATGTCCAAATGATTTCAAAATGGTTTTCGAGCAAGATAGAGCTAAGGAAACTATGGGTTATAACTATGGAGGTTATGGGTAATGTTCGTGGGTATTGTTCGCAAGTCAAACCTAGTGTTTATCATCTTCGTTGTGTCTACGTACTTTCCTACAATATTGATTCACAATATTGATACGTGAGCATTCATATCTTATCTTTTATATATTAACTATGTATCCATGTCTAGTGCTCGAGTATATATGTTTATGCATGCTTGTATGCTAAATTTCGTCGTTAAACAGTTTTTGATGAATCACGAATTAAATATATAAATTACTGATAAAAGGTATATGATATGCATGTTTTTGGAAAGCTGGCGAAAAATCAATAACTTTTCATTTAGAAATCGCGTAATTTCGATGAATGAATTTAAAGATATGGTCAACTGAATTATGATTGACATTAATTGAATTGCTTTTGAATCTGCAATTGATATTTAAACAACTTGTTTATAAGATTGATAAATTGGATTTTCAAATATTACTAATCGAGTAAATGAATTTCTATATAAGGCACGTCTCGTCTTGTTGAGCAATTGTCAAAATTGATTGTTTATCATATTTTAAAGCCTTATAAAAACTATAGTTTAATTTTACAAGAATTGGGAAACTATGTGAAATGTTAGAATGTTTCGATTGCTATGATCATTCAACTATAGTATTGAGTCAGATTGACTTTTTGAAATGACTTTTGATAACTTTTGTATGTCAGTCTCGAGCATTAGGATTGTGATACACTATGACCGGACCTAGCTTGATAGACATTTATTGACCAACATATGTTCTCTAGGTTGAGATCTACGGTTATTTGGTATTCCGAGTTTTAGTCACATTTCGGTGAACGACTTTATGTGCTGCTAAGGTGAGTTTCATTTGCTCCCTTTTTAATTGCTTTTGCAATCTATATTTTTGGGCAGAGAATACATGCACTTTATTTTAAACGCAATGGATACAAGTACATACTAAATTCTACACCGAGTTTGAACCGAAAATCCCTTAGCTTTGGTAACTAGTAACTGCCAGTTATAAGAACTGGTGGGCGCGAGTAGTTATATATGGATCCATAGGGCTTGACATCCCTGTCTGTTCCAGGTATAGAAACCCTAGCATGAACTATAAAACTATGCTATTTGAGTTTAGTACATGTTGGCTTGCGTGTATTGTACATGTTGGTTTCATGTATGTTAAAACAGGGGTACTTATTATATAGACGTTAAAGTTTAGTTACCAGGGTGCTCAATCTTGTAGAATATTTTGATAAACGTTTCTGGATGAAACAACTGAAATCTTGTGATCTACCTTTATATACAGATTCTACAAAACATTAAAACTATGAACTCACCAAGCTTTGTGTTGACACTTGTTAGCATGTGTATTCTCAGGTTCCCTAGAAGTCTTCTGCTGTTTGCTTATATGTTATATAAGATATGTGCATGGAGTCATACATGCTTTATTCGAGAAAACGTTATATTCACAAATCATCACCATCTATCTTATTTTGACTGCATTGTCAACAGAAGTATTATTGTAAACTATTATATTACGGTGATTGTCTATATGTATAAATCATCAGATGTTGAAAACCTTTGATTTAAATATTCATTTATGGTGTGCCTTTTCAAAAGAATGGAATGTTTACAAAACGTATCATATAGAGGTCAAATACCTCGCAATGAAATCGATGAATGACGTGTTCGTCCAAGTAGATTTGGAGCGATCGTCACAATTAAGTTTCTTTCGGCAATTAAAAAGGGCAGCTTCACAGAGCCTTTTTTCCTCCTCGTCAAGAAGCAATCCATGATAAACAGATGTGTTGCTGGCGATAAAAGTATTGAGGTGGGCATCTCCGGCCTCTTTCCGGGACATTGAATCAAAGGCATCAAGAACATGCAAAGATGCAAGTTTGTGCAGCCGGCATTTATGGCCGGAATAATCAATCTCCGATGGGGAGAAAGCTTGAACAAAATCATCCGGAGGAAAATCAAAATGCCCCTCAAAGTTAGAAGGATGGGTGAGAGTGCGGGCATCGCCATTCACAGTCTGAGAACCGTTAAGATCATCGCTAGGTGACACTGCATGAAAATAAAAAGTTAAAGGAGAATATATACAAAGTTACAAACAGGAAGCAATACCTTTGCTCTTCATGGACAAGGATATTAATCCTTTCCTTGTACTTACTGAGGGGAACAGAAAGGGGAGGAGGCTGTATTTCTGGAACATCAGGATCAAGAAGCAGAATACCATGTTCCACAGCATGCTCCTTAAGCTGCTCCGCATCAGGCTGCTCAACCTCCTCGTCAGGTTCCTCTCTAAATGCCCTTCAGTATTCCCCTCGATCTCCAAGTCATGATCCATAAATATAGGAGCATTAAGTTGAACGACACGACCCTGGGTTAACTCCTCAAGATCGTCAAAAGCCATGGTGGTGCTAAGTTCCATTGATGCAAAAAAGGAAAAACTCTGGATAAGCTAAGTTCCATTGGTGCTAAGTTCCATTGACGTAAAGTGTTAGAAAGAAGACAAGGATAAAGCATCAATCCGGATAGGAAAAACTCCTACCTTGATCATCATGAAACAAAATAGGGACATAGCAAAGAAATTCCCACTGGCTGCTCACTCCACCAATCACAAGCATATGTTCAGGATATGGTCGTTGTGATATTTCCAACTCTTTGATACTCTCGAAGAAAGAGTTTTCAACATCAATGAGAGAATGGGCCTTACCAACCCCCTTCTTAGCTTTCGGACGTCACTCGAAAAGAGCAAATAATATACTTGGTAAAGTTTTTTTACTGATAAAAAAGAAAGTTTCTCTCTAGCCTTGCAAAGAAGAATCCATATGGCCAGAAAATTTATAGCCACTTCCGGATGTGGTGACGGTGAAACAAGATCGAAAGAGACGAAGAGAAGGGCTTACATGTCAGGAACAAAAGTACATTTCCCACATAATAACTTTCTGGTAGGAATGAAGATGCAATTGAGCAGGAGAAAAGTCCTAGTGTTTGAAAAACTCGTATAATAATTTAGTCAGGGCAATTTTGTCAGGGCAAACGAAGGTTGCCAACATAGACTGAGGCACCATAAATGGCTATCATATCCGGCGGAGGCCTATGGGACCTAAGATCAGGTCAATGAATCACAGGATGATAAGAGTTGAGAAAAGGGAAGCAATCCTTAACATTAAATTTCATTTTAGAGACACAGTCGCTTGTGGATGCAGCAGATTTGCTAGCCATTGTGTTGAAAATAAAAAGAAAATAAAAATCGATATGTAGCGCAGGAAGGAGGTCTAACCTTAAAGAAGAAACGAAGAATATTACAGAATCTTGGAAAAATGTTCGTTTAAAAAAGTTTGATAGCGAAAAAATTGAAGTAAGGGAAGACGAAGGGTATTTATAGGTTCAGGAACAATGAAATTAAACGGTAAAAATGTAATACACGTGTCAAAGAGCTATGGAAAAAGTTGCAAGGGTACTTTTTAGGGTAATGATTTACATTTCATAAAAGAGATAATTGGCATTGGAAATGGTGCGTCACAAAAAGTATCTTTTCACCAACACAAGCATTTAATACACGTCAAATCAATCAGTGATATGTTTAAAGTTTGGCAACGTAGCCATACCTGCTGGCGTTACCAAACTGGGGGGACTTGTAATACACATATTTTATCGGTATCAAATAAGTCTTATTCGCATAAGACTTACCCACTTTTATCAAATAAAACATCAAAAGAATTCAAAAGTGTTACCGGCTAGAAACAAGACAACCGTTAAAGTCAAACCGGCTGCCGGACAAAAGGTTGTTGTACAAGCTACCTGGACGATAGTCGGATAAGCATACAATAGGAGAAATACTAACATATACACCGACTAGGCAAAGACCGGATAAACAAAAAATAGTGAAAGCCATTTAAGAGTTAGCAGGATGGAAACTGTTAGATACAACCCTAACATGCAATCCATATCAGGAACCATCCAGATGGAGAATTTCGTGAAGAAACACTTGACGATTTTAAGGCTGTGTATATACGTAAGCCCTTTGAATATGCCAAGTGTGTGGGATACCCTGTAGCCTGTACACGGATACCAAAGATATATTGGCATTAACACATGAATGGAACGTCCGTGCCTCGTCAGCCCGAATCTTCAGGAAAGTTTGTTACGATAATTTGTTACAATCATGAAAAGGACATGTGTCACATCATCATTCACTTTAACAAACTATTGACATCTAGAAATACAAAATTGGCTCATTCGTTTCACACAAAATTTTACACACAAGTAATATGTCGTTACTCTGCTTAATAAACCATCTATATACAATAACATTGAATTCCGGTCATCATTGGAGTTCAATTACTTCAAGATATTAATCTTGAAGTTATATGTTTAGACACAAGTAATATGTAGATTAATCAAATTCTTAGATTCTGATCGGGTTAGCACGATTGCCAGAGTTAAAAAAATCTATCAACCATTTTTTCCCCAAATTTAGCACTCAAACTAAGCATCATAAGTTTTACGTTTGATCAACCTCAATGAATTAAACTATTCCACATACCAGATGATGGGTTTAAGCGGGTGTCGAGACCCAACAGTAGGCCTCCATTATCACTGAGATAATCCGTCCTAATCTATAAGGACGAATACAATAACATATGATTACATCGCGAGGTACTTGACCTCTATATGATACATTTTACAAACATTGCATTAAAAGAAAAATTTTCATTACACTAAAAGTTGACGGCATGCATATCATTTTATAATATATTCAAGTATAATTGACTTAATAATAATCTTGATGAACTCAACGACTCGAATGCAACATCTTTTGTAATATGTCATGAATGACTCCAAGTAATATCTCTAAAATGAGCAAATGAACAGCGGAAGATTTCTTTCGTACCTGAGAATAAACATGCTTTCAAGTGTCAACTAAAAGGTTGGTGAGTTCATTAGTTTATCATAAACAATCATTTCCATTATTTTAATAGACCACAAGATTTCCTTTATTCAATAATCATACACTCGCAAGTGTTTAAAAAAATCATTCATATGGATTGAACACCTGGTAACCGACCTTAACATGATGCATATAGAATATCCCCATCATTCCAGGACACCCATCGGACATGATAATTTCGAAGTACTAAAGCATTCCAAATTCCAGAATGGGGCTTGTTGGGCCTAATAGATCTATCTTTAGGATTCACATTAATTAGGGGGTCTGTTCCCTAATTCTTAGGCTACCAAGCTAAAAGAGGCATATCCGGCTTCGATCCATTCAACCAAATAATGTAGTTTTAATTTCTTGTGTCTATTTCGTAAAACGGTTATAAAAGCAGCGCATGTATTCTCAGTCCCAAAAATATATATTGCAAAAGCATTTAAAAAGGGAGCAAATGAAACTCACCTAATGTATTTTGTAGTAAAAATACATATGACTATATTGAACAATGCAGGGTTGGCCTCAGATTCACGAACCTATATCAATTGTATATCTATTAAAACATATCATGGAAATCACATAATTTCCTTTATTAATTATATATTATTTATGTGTTTAGTGATATATCTGAAAATCATTAGTTTGTTATACATAAGAATAATGTTAATAGGGTTGATATATAGTTATATGAAATATTAATACAATTTTAGTATATGTAATAAGTATATTTTACGTACAAAATATTTATCTGTTTATAAATGATAGTTTTAATAACAATAATTTACTAAAAGTAATAATAACTTATTGTTAATAATATTACTAATAATAATAATGATATTGTTAATAGTGGTACTTTTGTTAATAATAATAGTTCTACTATATATATATATATAAAATGATAATAATACTAATATTTATGAAAGTACTAATGAATCGTATCATTTTTATAATAATATTTCCAATGTTAATCATAATCATAATATTTATAATAATACTAAAACCGTAAGATTTATAATATTAATATTACTTATAACAATACAAATGATAATATTAATAATATTATTACTTAATAATAATACTAGTGATAATGATAATAATAGTAGTCATAATTGTAATTTTTAATTGTGTTAGTAATAATAAATGATAACTTTTATTAGTAATAATGATAATAATGATAATAACTAAAATTAACAATAATATCAACAATAATAATAATACTTATAATAATAATAATGTTAATACTAATAATTTCTAAATAATAATGCTAATAATAATAATAACATTAATTCTTGAATTAATAACAATAATTAATAATACACAACAATAACAATAATAATAACAATAATAATAATAGTAATAATAATAATAATAATAATAATAATAATAATAATAATAATAATAATAATAATAATAATAATAATAATAATAATAATAATAATAATAATAATAATAATAATAATAATAATAATAAGGAAACTACCTCATAAAAAATCGGCCCAAAAACAGATAAAGTGACCCTGCCATGGCTCGAACCCGAGACCCCTCGCTACCCATCAACACTTCCCAACCATCGGTCTAACTCAGTTTTTCTGTTTTAATTCATACACCCTTTTTATTTAACCCGATTTATTCTGTTTCATCTTCTTTGTCAATCCCACCGACCAGAAATCAAAACCCAAATCTCTCAGCGAGTTAGAAAATTTATTTATGACTTAGAATAAGAACAAATGCGATTTGTTGTGTTGAATTGTAATAACAGAAATTAATTTATATAAAAAAAAATTATGCACAGCAATTTATCAAGAACACGTAGAACTCAAAGATCAAATTTGAAATTAAAAGCGTTTTAGGCCTCGATTCCTAAATGAAAAATACTTGAAATCCTTCCTTGAAACTTTCTCCATCCTCAATTGAATTCAAAACATCAAATGGAACTCGAATTTTATGACGAACAGACGATTTGACCTTTTGACTCCGATACTTTGACTCAAAAATTCTCAATCTATAAGAGGAATTGGATTATGAGCCTTTGCAGATAGATTGAGTACAAGATTCCTAACAAGACCTCATTAATACATTTTGCAAATTTGTTAAAAATCGAAATATGGTTGAAAAGTTGTTCAACAGAGAAGTCGAGCTTTTGTTAAATAAAATCTGTTTAATTTATCAGAATTAAACAAATGCTATACGTTGTAATTGATGATTGATGATAGAAGGTAAAATGAAACGTTTAACAACAGGATTGCTTGATTTATAAATCATATGTGGTTATCGACCTGTTATACACAGACAAAACGAGAACAAGCAGAAAAATAAAATAAATAAAAGAATTGATCACGACTGCTAATAGATTTTGTAATCTTCTGTGTTGTTATGGTATCTGAAGTCGACAGATTTATTCTCAAATAGACAGGAAATCAAATTTGGATATTGAGGTACAACAGACTTTGTTTTTATATATTGAATTTATATATATATAATATATAATTAGTAAAAGAAAATAAATAAGTATATTACTAATAATATCAATACTAATATTAATTATATAAATACTATTAATAATTAATAAATACAATATTAACAACAATGACAATAATAATTATTAAATACTCTATTAATGATGATTTTATCAATGATATAAATGATAATTTGTATTATTTTCTAATAATAATTATAATAATAACTATAATAATAATAATATTGATAGGACACTAATACTAATACATAAAAAAAAATGATAACAATAATAATATGATGATATTGATAATAATAAAGATGATAATAATGATCTTAATGATAAGTTCTTTTATAATTATAACCATTTTATTAATTTTAGGAATAATGATAATACAAATAATAATAGTAATAATAATATTATTAGTAATTATATTAATGATAACGAAGATCCTAATTTTTATCACTAGTCATAATGATGATGATATTAACAATGATGCAATTATTATAACAAAATCAAATATATCAATTTTATTTGTATGTATATAATAGTATTAATAATACTGATTTCAGTATTTATTTTTTATCCTAATGAAGTACTAATAATAATATTAATAATTATATTTTAACTTGTACTATATATCTTTAATTATGTAATATCATATAATATATTATATAATAACTTTTATTGAATAATCACTATTCATATATTACCATATATTAATTATTAGTAGAGATCATATAAATATATATATATATATATATATATATATATATATATATATATATATATATATATATATATATATATATATATATATATATATATATATATATATATATATATATATATATATATATATATATATATATATAATCATTTTAATAGTAACTTAATTATTCTAATTATTATTTTACATTTTTAATTCCCATTGTTTATGTGTACTTTGTTAATTCAAAATATTAGGTATACACTTATATTTATATTTATATCTATATATGTATTTACATATTTATTTACAAAGAAATTATATAAATATTTATATTTATAATGTTCGTGAATCGTTGGGAATAGTCAAAGTCAAATGAATTCATATAAACTGTTTCAAAAATTTAGAGACTCAACTTTACAGACTTTGCTTATCGTATCGGAATCATAATAAGATTAAGTTTAAATTTGGTCGGAAATTGTCGGGTCGTCACAATCACCATATAAATTTTTGATGACTTTTGTCCAAAGGGAGTTGATTTCGGTATACAACCTCCACCACCATTTACCACGAATAGCTAAGTTTTTACCATTAAGTAAGCCAATATTAAGACCCCCTAAGTCATATAGGATCTAACGTTTTCTCACTTAGCCAGCGAAATAAAATTACCAGACCCGGAACCTTCCTAAAAAAATTTACGTCTCACTTTTTCTAAATCTCTTAACACATGTCGGAGCAAGAAAGATTGAGAAGAAATACAACGGGAGACTATTTAGAACCGACTTCATCAAAGTTAAACTACCTCTAAAAGAGATTGTGCGTGTTATCCATTACGCACGTCTATTTTGGAATTTTTCGATAACCGTCTTCTAATCTTCCATTTTGTTCATTTTAGAACCAATGGGAAGACCAAGGTAGGTAAAAGGAGGAGACCCAATATTATATCCAAAACGGCTAGCTAACTATTTTACTTCCATTTGGCTTACTCTGATTCCAAACATGTGGCTTTTATGGAAATTCACTTTTAAGCCCAAAGCCAACTCAAAACACTTAAGATTTTTCATGAGGTTACTAACATTAATAAAATTTCATTCACCTAAAAAGATGGTGTCGCCCGCATATTGAAGGTGGGAGACAACTATTTTATCACCTCCGACCTCTACACTTTTATATAATCCTTTTTAATGGCTAATTTTGTTAGGATGTTTAAACCCTCCGCTGCGAGAATGAAAAGAAAATGAGAGAGGGGGTCGCCTTGTCAAACCCCTCTACCTAGTGTGAATTCCGATGTAGGAGAGACATTGATCAAGATTGAGATGGTGGCCGATTTTAGGCATGATAAAATTCATTTCATCCATTTCTCTCCAGATCCCATGCTTTGTATTACTTCATTGAGGAAATCCTAACTCAAGAAATCGAATGCCTTCTCAAAATCTATCTTGAAAATCACACGCTTCTTATGTTTACTTTTGAGAAAGTGAATTTTTTCGTTTGCAATGCGGGTTCTATCGAGTATGTATCTACTTTTAAGAACGCACTTTGTCCAGTTTCGATAATATTCGGAATGACTTTTCTAAGTCGGTTTGAAGGATTTTTTTGATGGATGATAAAGAAATGATTATTTATGCATAATATGATGATTTTTATAAAAGAAAACTTTTAATCCTATATTTACTAAAACACGTGGTGTAATACCCCGTCAGAATCTACTAACGACGTATTAACTCTGGTCCCAATGCTTGGCTTAACTTCTACATAACATTAATGTTCTACAGTGGAAACAACTAATACCTGAGATAAAACATACAAAACGGATCAACATAAAGTTGAGTGAATCTACAGGTTTGAGTAAATAGTTCTCGTATGTTTCATAAATCAGTTTCCATAAATCGTTTGTTGAAAATCATTTCTCAAAATCGTTTATCTGAATAAACCGCTAAGGTTTAATCTCAAAAGTTTGCGTATAGCAAATGCTAAGTAATAAACTGTTTGTAAGATGTCAAGTTTAAACTGTGAGTGACATCAAAAAGTTCTTTTCGTTTCATTTTCTTGTAGACATTACCATGTCTAGTTCAAATTTGTAAACATCATGTTATTTGTAAACATCATGTTTAAGTAACATTCATTGTAAGTTAGGCCACGAGATTTCTGAAAAGCTTCGTAATAATATACACTTATCATGAGCACATAATTATAAAGCTTTAACCTTTGCGTATAGCCGAGCTACACGTCTTTAGTTTACCCTATCTAAGCGATACACTGATCAAGTGTACGAATAACAACAAAATAAGTACCAGTTATGTTGCGGTGAGGTTTGTCAAACCTAACGGTACCGTCCCTATAAATCGAGCTTACAAAGTAACTAATATAATCAAGCTAAGGAATTTTTGATCTGAACTCATATGTATATTCTGGTAAGTTACTCGTGCCTAATATGTAAAATAGTTGTAAAAATAGTTTAAGAAATAGTTTCAAAAGTAGCATGTATCTCATCCCAAAAATGTTGATGAAAAAGGGACTGTAGACTCACCTTAGCAAAAGCACCTGAAATATCTTAGCAAAGCGTACTGCAGTCGAACAACCTCGACCGAACAACGCAACCTAGTCAAATAGGTCATCTTAAGTATACACATATAGGTCATACTATGTCAACCCATACTGTACGCAAAGTTCTAGTGCTCAGACTGACTCAACAAGCAAGTAAAAGTCAACTAATCCAAGCAAGTCAACCAAAGTTAACTCAAAAGTCAACTTGGTCAAATTGGTCAGCTAAAGTCAAAAATCTCAGTAGGTCATGCAAACATGGTCAACATGTCAAACCTAGGTTAAGTATCACTTTACAACTTATAGTTAAGCAAATTGCACATTCGCCGTTTAAAGCATGCCTTCGAAATATGTACATCGTAGAAAGATTCAACTATAACTTTTAGCACATAAATCATAAAATTATGACCAACACCAGATCACATCTATACTTAAAATTGATTCCAAAAAGTCCAGCCAAAGCCTCGTACGATAATTAAACGTCAGAATTCAGAAGGGGTCTAGTTACGGTTTACTAAATCAGTTTCAGCACGCGCATCAGTTTTGAAATATTTCTCAGAAAATATAGAAACTAGATTTTGACGAACGACCAATTGGAGTCATCTCAAAACATTCCAAAATTTTAGTGTTAAAATAATCAAAGACATCTCTTTAGCCAATTTGTACAGTTTAATCAATCTTTATAGACCTTCCAGTTTTGTTCAACAAATAGACACATCACTAAGACGAGCATATATCTCATGGAAAATCATGTTTTCGAAAGTTCTCATACAAATATAATATGTCAAGGAACACTTTGACTAAAATATTCCAAAAGATCAAAGTCTCAATAAACTCCTAGTTCACTCTAGCAATTTTTGTTTAACATAAAAATCAGTTTCAGCTCACTTAACAATACGAATCTTCGTTTTAACATATCGGAAGCATTACAAAAGCGTTTAACGTAAATCTTAAGTCTAACATGTATGGTTTTTCACAAGGATTACAGTAGTACACTTTTCATTAGCCAAATCATAAAGTACACAACTCAGAAATTTCGGATTACATGTGAAACCCTAACGAAACTTTGATTAACCATAACTTGAGCATACGATAATGAAATCAAGCAAAATCAAAGTCCAAACTTATTAATTTTTCGAGATCTATCCATATAGATATAATACAAAATCAGTACATAAATTAATTTGATTATATCCATAGCAAACAAATTCGTGATACATAGCAACGACAACAATCGAGCAAATTAACGACTAACAACGACTATAATTGCAATCAATTGAGCACTAGACTCTTGTACACCATGTAATTGAACAAAATCAGATCTAGAAATTTAGGGTTAGTGATTTTATACCTCTATAGATCAAATTGTTTATATGAATGCGTAGAGGTCGATAAAAGCAACAACATTCGTGTTGATTACAAGAGCAAACGAGCAAGATTGATTGGTTATGATATAGATGATGATCAACGATGAAGATGGTGATGGTAGGCTGTAAAGTTCGTGGATTTAGGGTATGAGGGAGTGAATGAGTGTGTTTTTCTAATTAGGGGTTTTAAGGGTTAGCTTTAGGGCCAAATTACAACCCACTAGTAATCATTTAGCCCAAAATAAATCAAGGAAGGTCCTACCCTTGTAAATTTTGAACAAGGGCCATAAAAAGGGAGTTATTGGGCTCACCAATGTTTCTAGATAAATTCCCTAAGTGTATCCACTAAGTGTCGTTAGCCGAAAACGTAAACCGGATCGATAAACATAAATTTCTCGCGTTCTTAATCTATATAAATTCTAATAAATTGAAAGTATGTTTAAAACATAATAATTACATAAAATAATTATTAAAGTGAAATACTATTCGTTTCATTATTTTCTTGTACGCGCGTGGTACGTTTCGAGTGTCGTTAACCGTACCGGATCTCCGGAACGTTAACTAGTCGTTGAAACGAATTCACCGGGTTTAATTTACTAAATAAATAATAAATTAAATAATTTTTTCATAAAGTCAATAATTATTAAAAATAATTATTTTATCGTTTTTCATAGTTCCGTAAACTGAAAAGCTTTCTAGGTGATTAACTTAATCGTGTCGTTTTCTAGGTATTTCGTTATCCGAAACAAGTTCATCAATTACTATAACATATTAATTCAAGTAATCCAATAGGATCAAGTATGCATTTAATATTGTTAAATACACAAAGTCTAAGTAATCACCGTTAAATATTTAACGGACAAGTAACGATAGTAAAGGGAAAAAGTCGGGTTGTTACATTACCCACCTGTTATGAAAAATTTCGTCCCGAAATTTTAGTGCTCATCTGCCGTGGTCGTCTCCTCGGGAAACAGTTGTGGATATTTCAGTCTCATCTGATCTTCACGCTCCCACGTGAATTCTAGTCCTCTACGGGCATTCCATCTAACTTTAACGATCGGAATTCTGCTTTGCTTCAGTTGCTTAACCTCGCGATCCATAATCTCAATAGGTTCTTCAATGAAATTAAGCTTAGGATCAACTTGTACTTCATCTAAAGGAATTACCAAACTTTCATCTGATAAGCATTTCTTCAAATTAGAAACATGAAAAGTATCGTGAATCTCGCTAAGTTCTTGCGGTAGTCTCAGCCTATACGCTACTGGACCAATTATTTTGGTAATATCAAACGGTCTAATATATCTCGAACTTAACTTTCCTCTATTGCCAAAGCGCACTACACCCTTCCAAGGTGATATTTTGAGCATAACTTTGTCTCCAACCTGAAATTCCAAATCTTTCCTTCTAATGTTGGCATAATTCTTTTGACGATCTCGCGCTATTTTCATCCTCTCTTGTATCTGCGCGATCTTCTCAGTCGTTTCGTGTACAATCTCAGGACCTGTCAATTGACTATCTCCTAACTCAGTCCAACATACAGGTGATCTACACTTTCTGCCATACAGTGCTTCAAAAGGCGCTGCCTTTATACTTGCATGATAACTATTGTTGTAAGAAAACTCTACTAATGGTAGATGTCTATCCCATCCAATTCCAAAGTCAATAACACATGCTCTCAACATGTCTTCTAACATTTGGATGGTTCTCTCGCTTTGACCATCTATTTGAGAGTGCTATGCTATACCCATATCTAAACGGGTTCCTGTGGCATCTTGCAAAGCTTTCCAGAATCTAGATGTAAATCTGCTGTCTCTGTCGGAAATAATGGATATCGGTACTCCATGTCGAGAAACTACTTCCTTTATATAGATTTGTGCCAACTTCTCCATCTTATCCGTTTCCTTAATCGGTAGGAAATGAGCAGACTTTGTGAGACGATAAATGATAACCCAAATCGTATCATAACCTCTCACAGTCTTGGGTAACTTGGTAATGAAATCAATAGTAATACATTCCCATTTCCACTGGGGAATCTCTGGCTATGTCAGTAATCTTGACGGTTTCTGATGCTCAGCCTTGACCTTAGCGCAAGTCAAGCACTTTCCGACGTAGGTAGCGATGTCAGCTTTCATGTTAGGCCACCAGTACAGTGCCTTAAGATCTTGATACAGTTTGTCGGATCTATGGTGAATAGAATACCTTGTCTTGTGTGCCTCGTCTAGCATTTGTTCCCTTAATCCGCCAAACTTCGGTATCCAAATTCTGTCTATGCAGTACTGGGTTCCATCTTCTCTAACAACAAATTTCTTGTTGATTCCTCGAAGTGACTTGATGGTAACGTTCTCTTCATTCAACGCCTCTAGTTGTGCATCGCGTATCTGAGACGTAAGGTTCGTTCGGACAGTCATGTACCATGCTCTAACTCGGAGAGGTTTAGCCTTTTCCTTCCTACTCAAGGCATCTGCAACTACATTAGCCTTGCTAGGATGATAGCAATTCTCGCAGTCGTAGTCATTCAATAGCTCTATCCAACAACGCTGTCTCATTTTGAGCTTTTTCTGGTCGAAAATATGCTGTAAGCTCTTGTGATCGGTGAAAACAGTAAACTTAGTACCATACAAGTAATGTCTCCACATCTTCAGTGCAAAGACCACAGCACCAAGTTCCAAATCATAAGTCGTATAGTTCTGTTCGTGTATCTTTAGATGTCGTGATCCGTAAGCAATCACTTTCTTCCGTTGAATCAACACGCAACCAAAACCCTGTCGTAAAGCATCACAGTAAATCACGAAATCTTTATTTCCTTCTGGTAAGTATAAAATCGGAGCAGTAGTCAATTCCCGTTTTAACAACTGAAATGTAGACTCATGTTGCTCAGTCCATTCATACTTCTTACCCTTGTGAGTCAAAGCTGTTAACGGTCGTGCAATTATAGAAAATTCCTCAATGAATCTTCTATAATAGCCAGCAAGACCTAAGAATTGTCGTATCTACGTTGGCGACTTAGGAGTCTCCCTCTTCTTGACCGTTTCTATCTTCACAGTATCAACTTGAATACCATTGACACCTACGATATGACCTAAAAATTGAACTTCTTGTAACCAAAATTCACACTTTGAAAATTTCGCTTACATCTGCTCCTTCCTGAGCATCTCTAGTATTAAACGGAGATGTTGTTTATGTTCTTCCTCATTCTTAGAATATACCAAAATATCATCAATAAACACAATAACAAACTTGTCCAAATATGACTTACACACACGGTTCATGAAATCCATGAACACCGTCGGTGCGTTCATCAATCCAAACGGCATTACGGTAAATTCATGATCTCTGTATCGTGTTCTAAAAGCTGTCTTTGGTATATCTGTCTCTTTTACTCTCATGTGATGGTAACCTAACCTCATATCATCTTAGAGTAACATCCAGATCCTTACAGTTGATCAAACAAATCATCAATCCTCAATAACAGATATCGATTCTTAATGGTCAGCTTATTCGATTCCCTGTAATCGATACAGAGTCTCATAGATCCATCCTTCTTCTTTACAAAAAGAACTGGAGCTCCCCATGGCGAAGAACTCGGTCGAATGAATCTTTTGTCTAAAAGCTCTCGTAACTGACTAGAAAGCTCTTGCAATTCTGAAGGTGCAAGTCTATTCAGTGCACGTGCTATAGGCGTCGCTCCTGGCATTAAATCAATCTGAAATTCTACGTCTCTATGCGGTGGAACACTTGGTAATTCTCTCGGAAGGACCTTAAGGAAAATTTCTAATGGTTGGGACATCTTCGGGTCTCTTAACTGCTGATTCCACTTTGCTCACATGTGCCAAAATTGCGAGACATCCTTATCTCATGTACACCTGGACCTTCGAGCATTTAATGTAACGTAACGGTGCACTGATCTTCTCTTCGTACACCATCATTGATTCGTCTTCGATAAAAGGAATTTGAATGGCCTTTTGGTCGCAACAACCTCGGTTGTGTCGTCAGATAACCAGTCTATTCAAACCACAGGGTAAAATAAAGAAATATGGTAGTCCAAGTAAAATAATTTAACTCCAAACATCACTCAAGTAGATTTCTATTGTAATGGCTCGTCAATCATCGGAAATAGTACTGTTCGGTACGGAAGGTTGTTATGAGCTTAACGGTATGGATCTTAGCTTATAATTTGCAAAGGATTAGGAGCAATCGTCGATTAAAGTTTAGGGTGAGTTTCGGGCGAGAGACGTTTACGATGGAAGTGTACAATCAAACTTCTTAAAGCAGGACCTCCTTAAACCAAAATGACATCAATCTTTATGAGTTTTCTTCCCAGTTGATTGTACCATAGAGTTTACGTTGTCTAAGGTAGATACTGGTTTCTAAATGTTGTGACGGAATTCTTTAGCGACCAATCTTATATCGGCATCGATGTTGAGAGTATATAAACATTATGATTGTTAAGTAAGAACCAATTCATGACAAACTTTATTGAAGTTGATGTTGTAAGCAGGATGAGTTATCAGACTTGCCCACATCGGTGGGGGAGAAGAACGAAATACCCTTTATGAGGGAAGGTGTGAATACCTCTTCCAGTAGACTCGTATTGGAAGGCAAAATCGTGAAGCCGTGGGTGGCTGAATGATAGGAAAGTCGGACGTCAAGTAGTCAATATCTACTACGGATTTTGCAGGCTATTACAAGGAATTCATCTTCTAAAGATATATCAAAAATGAGTCGTGATGCATAGTATCTAGTAGTAAATGGTGGAGGTGCTTGTGACGCCCCAGAAATTTTCGACCAAATTTAAACTTAACCTTATTATGAATTCGACACGATAAGCAAAGTCTGTTAAACTAAGTATCAAAATTTTGAACTGTTTCATATATTCATTTGACCTTTGACTATTCTCGATGATTCACGAACCATTAATTGTAAATATATATATATATATATATATATATATATATATATATATATATATATATATATATATATATATATATATATATATATATATATATAATAATTTGAAATATTATTTGAAATAATATATGGTTAATTTTTGGAAATAAATATGTAAAATATTATGCGATGTAATGAAAACTATTATCATATATATATATATATATATATATATATATATATATATATATATATATATATATATATATATATATATATATATATATATATATATATATATATATATATATATTTATATATATATATATATAAAATATGTATATAAATATTATTTGTAAATATATAAAATTATATTAAATCTATTTGTTTAAAATTATATAACATATTTTTATGTGGTAAACTTGTTACTTAAAAGCTGACTATATATAGAGAGATAGGAAATGGAATATGAATGATTTCGAGCTTAAATAGTAAACGTCTGTAACACTCGGTTGACGTTTCATTAGTTTTAATATAGATATATTACATGTTCATGAAGGACTAAAATAAAAGTTGAACTGTAAATCGATTACGAAGATGTTAGACTTGTTAAAAATATTTTTACCTTTTTAAGTTTAAATATTAGTACTCCGTACATATAAATCGGAACAGAAAATAAATAATTTTCGAACTTTTTTATCAGGTTTCAAACAGTTAATAAGTGAAATAATTAAATATACATTTAAACTAAAAATTTGGGACTTTTAGGAACACTTTTATACGTTAACTGTTTAGCAATGGACACGATATAATCTACATGTTAAAATCGTCAGTATAAAGAGCCAAAGTTGGGGGCTGCAAAACTGTGTTACCACGTTTTCAATTTACATATGTTAAAAGTATTATTATTAAATTATATATATTATTAAAAATCAAATACTGTATTTGAATGTATGTAAATGTAGTATGCACATATAGAATTCAGTGATCACATAATCACCATCACTTCTCTTCACCCTTCTAACATCCATCACCTCCTACAACCGCCATCCACCAACCCGCCACAAGTTGCAGCCTTGTTGTCACTGTTATGATTACATTCCTATTTATATTTTAACTCGCAAACCACCACAACCATCGTCATCATCATCTACTTACTGTTTCGCAACCACTGTCCTGCTGTTGTACCCATCATCGTGAACCACAACTCACCACCACCATGAACAACCATCTTCCACCACCTCCTAACATCGTCGGAGATCACCATGTTCAACCACCTAGAACCGTCTCTCTCTCATCTCCTTTCTCTATCTTTTCTATTTTCTTTTCGGATTAGAACAACCCACAACACCTTGAAAACACCAACGAACACAAACATCTTCTTGTATAATTCGTATTTACTGTAACTTTTGAATTCGATTAACGATCAAAACAATAATCCATTAATCACCCTCGAAAACCACATGACACCACCGCAGCCGGTACTTCTATTTCCACTTCAACGACCACCAAAGATTATCAATTTTCATCAACATACTGTTACAACAATATTTTTCGTTTCTAATTCGAGCCAAAGTGAAGAACCCATCATCACAGGCCAATATACAAACCTACTGGTACTTTATTTACTATCATTATTTTATGTGTTGCGGTGTCTATTTATATTCCCGTGATAAGACTTCGCAACCAAACGACCCGTAATTTCTCCCTTGATTGCTGTTACTGCTGCTCCTTTTCGTGAACTCAAGATCGAACCCGATAAACCACTTGCAAGTTATTCCATCTTCCGAATCTATATTCGAAAACCAAACACCATCAATGAACCTACAATTATTACTGTTACTGTTTCGTTAACCGCTGCAATATTCGTTCGGTTTTTATATATTTTTTTCTTTCTCCTTCGAACCATAGCATCTAATGCTACAGTACCGGTTCTATCCTCATTCCTGTTACAGTAACATTGATAGAGATGATGTTAAATGATGTGGTACAGTGAAGTGATGATGAAGATATGATGACTCCATGATGTTAAATGATGCGATAATGATGATAGACGATGTACATGAGGATGTTGATGATCGCTAGAGGATGTTAGGATTATAGTTATGAAGATGTTGGTGATCGATAATGAAGAGGGTATGCAGTATTGGTGATGATAATATCGTAGAAGAATGAAGATGATTTAACCCTATATACGGCATGCATATACATATATTTTTTTACTGTTACAACCATTCGAAGAATGTCCGGAAATTGGTTCAGTGGATGATTTTTTTTTATTTTATTCACACAAAGTAACAAATTTATTCCTTAACAAATAAAGTGAAAGTTTGCTATTTCCTTCCACTGATTACGGGTTATAGAATCCAAAGACTTTAAGATTGGGCTTGTGTTTTGTTATTGGGCCGATGGTGGACTAGACATAGAATTCGAATTCTCGGTTTAAATGAATTGTGTCTGAGGATTTACCAGATAAAATGGGACGGACGATTGGTTTAAGGGTGTGGGTGTTGAGCGAGAGGTCGCAGGTTCGAGCCTTGGCAAGGGCGTCTATTTTTTTTAAAGCCTAGTACACTAAGGTAGTCTTTATTATTATTATTATTATTATTATTATTATTATTATTATTATTATTATTATTATTATTATTATTATTATTATTAAAAAAATCATTGTTATTATAATTAGAATTATTATTATTTTTATCGTTATCATTACTATTATTAACATTAGTATTATTATTATTATCATTATTATTACTTTTAAACATTTTTATTATTATTAACATTATTATTATTATTATCTTTAATTATTAAATTATTATTTGTATTTTTATCAAAGATATTATTAATTTGGTATTATTTTAACAAATAAATGATATCTATATAAAAATATATTACAAGTAAACTAATAATACATAATAATACCTTTTAACATACTAACTAATATATTAGTGTTCATATTGATATAACATAAAATATATATCATATATATATATATATATATATATATATATATATATATATATATATATATATATATATATATATATATATATATATATATATATATATATATGACAAATTATAAGCAATAATGAAATTAAATATATATAAAGATATAAATCTTAACACATTATAAAATTCAAATAAATTTAGTTGATTAAATAGTATACGTGTTAATATATATATAAATGATATAGGTTCGTGAATCCGAGATCAACTCTACACTTGTTCATTGACGTCATATGTATTTTTACTACAAAATACAGTATGGTGAGTTCATTTGCTCCCTTTTACTCTTTATATTTTTGGGACTGAGAATACATGCGCTGTTTTTACAACTGCTTTATTAAATGCTTTTGAAATATATTTTGAACTGCGAATACATGAAATGCTTTTATAAATGTTTGATGAGGTAGACACAAGCAAAACATTGCTCGAATGAATTATTATGCAGACAGAAGTTTTGCGGATTATTATTGAATTATGTGGATATGATAATTGCCACCGTTGAATTATGTGGACATGATAATTGCCACCTTTGAATTATGTGGACATGATAATTGCCACCAATTGATATGAATGTTATGTATCGAGAGAATAATTTTATACACAGGTTATGTGTATGATATTTTGTACACGAGATATGTGTACGGTTACAAAGATTTGTTAAAATGGTTTCGTACACGAGAAAGGTGTACTGTATTTAAAAGATATTGCATGTACATTACAGGTGGGTATAGGATTCGGGCCCATTTGTACCATGTAGGATTTAAATCTTGTGGTCTATCAAAATGATGAATTTTATTGTTTTATGATAAACCTATGAACTCATTAATCTTTTGGTTGACACTTGAAAGCATGTTTATTCTCAGGTATGAAAGAAATCTTCCGCTGTGCATTTGCTCATATTACATGGAGTCGTTCATGGCATATAGAAGTCAGTTCATCGCGATGGTACCATATGTTGAAGACTTCGTCTGGGTGGATAAGGACGGGTCCTTTCAGTTGGTATCAGAGCGGTGGTCTTAGTGAACCAGGTCTTGCATTAGTGTGTCTAACTGATAGTCGTTAGGATGCATTAGTAAGTCAGGACTTCGACCGTGTCTGCATGTCAAAAGTTTTGCTTATCATTTCGTGTCAAAAATTACCTGCTTATCATTCTTAGGGAATCACTTGCATATCATCTTAAGTCTAGACACGTCTTACTGCATTCATTGCATAGACAGTGTATAGATAAATTCATATATTAGCGTATCTGTTATTGTTACCTTTACCTGACAGCTTCCGTAGATTCATCCGTAACTTATGGGATTTTAGTATTATATATGCATATGTAAATTATGTATTGCAGGGTACTAATCTACATCCTATAATCTATTTCTTATCAGAAAGTCCTTCATCTGATCGTACGAGATGAATCCCTCAACCAGTTCGAATTCCTCGGATTCCGACAACTATTCCGATATGGAGTTTCACCTATCAGCGTCACTAGAATGAATCAACCAATCAGTCATCCCCAATTCATCTGATGGGTTCGTAGCCGACTTAATCAATGGAGACGCGAAGAAGGCGATCCCTTCCACCAACCGAATTTTCCTCTTGGTGATGAACCTGAAGCACTTACCGGCGAACCTGTTTGTAATACTATTTTCTCTCTCATTTCCTGAATATCTCGCCAAGATTATATTCTATCTAAAATTCTAAACCTTATTCATTCGCTCGTTCCAACCGACAATCACCTCGGAATAATAAAAGAAGTCAACAAACTTCGCGCTCGAAAAATAAATTTGGAGAATATGGTGCAAAATGTACCAGCTTCAGCAACATCACTGGCACCAACAGTACCATCGGTAACAGCACCAGTACCATCAACAATCCATGCCTCAATATCTCATTCTGTACCTTGAGTATAATCATCGTTCTACGTATCGTTCTACATCGATTATCTTCGTTCTTCATGACGATTAAGTAATCTCTAAATGTTTTAGAGATTATGTATTCTAGTTCTAACGGTAAACCAAATGAGTTTAATATTATATTAACTCAATGAATTCATGATTACATCTGAGGTATATATATATATATATATATATATATATATATATATATATATATATATATATATATATGTTTTCATAAAGATTGTAATTAAAAATTCTTTCGTACAAAGTGTTAATTGTGAAAATATTTTAACGGGTAGGTAATACCCGAGGAATATTCAGATTTTGCATTAATAAGTTACACTGCACATTCTTCGAATCTGATTCAACAGCCATTTACTATCCTACTTACATCCATAGATATACGAATCCGTTCACCGCAGAATAACTATTTTTATTCAATTTCATATTTGGATTTTGATCTATCAGAATCCAACAAGTGGCATAATGAAGAAATAATGGACACAATAAAAATTGATTAGAAACAGACTAATTAACAATATGAAATTTTGTTAAGAAACCACGCTAACAAGATCCTAGCTAACTGTTCCTAGCTAACTGTTAATTCCGTATTACCTTTTATTTATCGCAATTTATTTATCGCAATTTATTTATTGCATTTTATTTATTGCAATTTTAATTCTCCAATTTATTTATTGTTATTTAATTTCTGTTATTTATTTTACGCACTTTAAATATCGGGACACGTATACAAGGTTTTGACATATCATATCGACGCATATATATATATATATATATATATTATTTGGAATAACCATAGACACTCTATATGCAGTAATGCGGGAGTTAGCTATACAGGGTTGAGGTTGATTCTACAATAATATATATACTTTGAGTTGTGATCGAGTCTGAGACGTATACGGGTCATGATACGTATTAATTAATTCGAATATTATAAATTAAACTATATATGAATTATTGGAATGTTAACTGTGGACTATCAACTGTGGACTAATAACATTGGACAATTAAAATGAATTAAAATATTGATCATAAAATATGAAACTAAACAATTCTTCAAGTTTGCCACTTGATTTCATCTTAAACCTCATTTGTATCTTGATGATTACAATATGCATTCAAACCTTTCATGATTCTTGAAAACACCTCAATCGAGATGATGAACCAGCCACACTTCATCTACGGAAGAAAAGATTGATGCATATAGTCATGCACCTGAAAAACTCTCGAAAACTGAGTAAACGTTTAACACATAGCTGTGTTAATTCCTTTAGTGTTATTATTACCCAAAATAACTTTGCAGTTCTTTTTCAAAATAGCCAATTTTGTCACAGCTCCAGCAAGACAACTTCGACTTTTCATTCGAAACAACCTTATTATAACCTTGATATATATGCTTGTTCTTTATTGTTACTAGGAAACCTTTCATATTACCATCAGCGTTTAATCATCTAAAATAAAAAAAAACAAAAAACAAAATTCTCTTGAAACCACCTCGGATTGATAACCGATAATTCAGATATCGTAGCATTAAATGCCAAGGAAACAGAAAAATTGTAGATGGTCTGAACGGTCAAATGTTTGATGATAAAGAAGGGAGTGTTAGGAACACTCGAAGAAAATTTGATACTGCAAAATAGATTGAGTTAACCATGAAGGAGACCAAGGACAAATACAAGGACAAAACCCTATATTCAAAGAATCCGGCTAATTCTGGATCCGATGAAATCTTTAGAGAACATCTTGCTACGAAGTCATGTTAAAAATCTTGCGGAAAATTTTTCTTCATCAACCTTCGAACTTAGAAATTCTAAAATATCATCATAAATATCTTCGATATTTCTGAGAATATTTTCATAAATATTCTTGTCCGAAATTATCTACCTCTTCGTACTTTCTGTATTCCATTACATTGAAAACTTCTGTAAAATCTAAGTATAAATTATGAATGAATTGTGAAGAAGTGTTGGGAATTGAAGCATGGGTTAGTATAATATAATGACGCTTGGCCAATGTGATTATATTACAGTAAGTCGTGCTGAGTTTCTATTGGAACATGATGATTCACAGATCATAACGTCATCATGTGCCATGTTACATAACTCTTTCATTCTACTTAACTTCTGAACATATCAAGAAAATGTATTCTTGATAGTTCTATCTTCTGTAATTTTGATAAATTTGAAAATCACATTGTGCTACCACGTTCCACCATGCTTAGAACATTATAATCATTCAAAACTCTATATCTACGAATTCTGGATCATTATTCGCTTGACTTGGAGTCGGGAAGAGAAAACAAGAGCATGGAGCTCCAAAAAATAAAGGAAAATATAAAGCCGATCACAAACACAGGAATTACAAATCGTGTATATCAATGTTTATCGCAACATAAAGACACAGGAGAATTAAAAACATTATAACCCCAAGGGCGAAGTAGAAGAAAACAGATTCCTCCGGTGGTAATTGAAAAAGGAGAATGATTGTTGCGATAGTGAGGATAAGAACAAGAATCAGAACTGGATTAAGCATTTTCACAATCTTTTGAATTTAGGATTGAGTATAGGAATGGTGAGAATAATGGAATGGAAGATCTTAATTTATAATGGGAATATCAGACAGAGTAATCTAGGCAGATTACCGTATTTAATTATAGAAATCTTAAATTCCTTATTCGCCAAAAAATCAAATCTTTTAAGATTTCGAAGATTTTTTTAAACCCCTTGAATTCCGGAATTTGATCAAGACAACGTCAAAAGCTAAGATGCACCTGATTTTATAAATTCAACAGTGACTACGTCAATTGATAAGACAAATCTCTATTTATTCATTTCACTCTTTTGTGATAGCTTCATTCGTACTCTCCGAATAATCGAATTATCTTATCCTTATTACTCAAAGGTAATAAAACTCTATTTATCAACTTATATGAGTCATGAAAACATTATTATCGTTAACCATGACCACCTCACCTAAATTTCAGGACGAAATTTCTTTAACGGGTAGGTACTGTGACGACCCGGAAATTTCCGACCAAATTTAAACTTAACCTTATTATGAATTCGACACGATAAGCAACGTCTGTTAAACTGAGTATCAAAATTTTGAACTGTTTCATATATTCATTTGACCTTTGACTATTCCCGATAATTCACGAACCATTAATTGTAAATAGATATATATATATATATATATATATATATATATATATATATATATATATATATATATATATATATATATATATATATATATATATATATATATATATAATAATTTGAAATATTATTTTAAATAATATATGGTTAATTTTTGGAAATAAATATGTAAACTATTATGCGATGTAATGAAAACTATTATCATAAATATATATATATATATATATATATATATATATATATATATATATATATATATATATATATATATATATATATATATATATATATATATATAATATGTATATAAATATTATTTGTAAATATATAAAATTATATTAAATCTATTTGTTTAAAATTATATAACATATTTTTATGTGGTAAACTTGTTACTTAAAAGCTGACTATATATATAGAGATAGGAAATGGAATATGAATGATTTCGAGCTTAAATAGTAAACGTCTGTAACACTCGGTTGACGTTTTGTTAGTTTTAATATAGATATATTACATGTTCATGAAGGACTAAAATAAAAGTTGAACTGTAAATCGATTACGAAGATGTTAGACTTGTTAAAAATATTTTTACCTTTTTATGTTTAAATATTAGTACTCCGTACATATAAATCGGAACAGAAAATAAATAATTTTCGAACCTTTTTTATCAGGTTTCAAACAGTTAATGAGTGAAATAATTAAATACATTTAAACTAAAAATTTGGGACTTTTAGGAAAACTTTTATACGTTAACTGTTTAGCAATGGACACGATATAATCTACATGTTAAAATCGTCGGTAGAAAGAGCCAAAGTTGGGGGCTGCTAAACTGTGTTACCATGTTTTCAATTTACATATGTTAAAAGTATTATTATTAAATTATATATATTATTAAAAATCAAATACTGTATTTGGATGTATGTAAATGTAGTATGCACATATAGAATTCAGTGATCACATAATCACCATCACTTCTCTTCACCCTTCTAACATCCATCACCTCCTACAACCGCCATCCACCAACCCGCCACAAGTTGCAGCCTTGTTGTCACTGCTATGATTACGTTCCTATTTATGTTTTAACTCGCAAACCACCACAACCATGGTCATCATCATCTACTTACTGTTTCGAAACCACTGTCCTGCTGCTGTACCCACCATCGTGAACCACAACTCACCACCACCATGAACAACCATCTTCCACCACCTCCTAACACCGTCGGAGATCAACATGTTCAACCACCTAGAACCGTCTCTCTCTCATCTCCTTTCTCTATCTTTTCTATTTTCTTTTCGGATGTGAACAACCCACAACACCTTGAAAACACCAACGAAAAAAACATCTTCTTGTATAATTCGTATTTACTGTAACTATTGAATTCGATTAACGATCAAAACCATAATCCATTAATCACCCTCGAAAACCACATGAAACCACCACAGCCGGTACTTCTATTTCCACTTCAACGACCACCAAAGATTATCAATTTTCATCAACATACTGTTATAGCAATATTTTTCGTTTCTAATTCGAGCCAAAGTGAAGAACCCATCATCACAGACCAATATAAAAACCTGCTGGTACTTTATTTGCTATCATTATTTTATGCGCTGCGGTGTCTATTTATATTCTCGTGATAAGACTTCGCAACCAAATGACCCGTAATTTCTCCCTTGATTGCTGTTACTGCTACTCCTTTTCGTGAACTCAAGATCGAACCCGATAAACCACTTGCAATTTATTCCATCTTTCGAATCTATATTCGAAAACCAAAAACCATCAATGAACCTACAATTATTACTGTTACTGTTTCGTTAACCGCTGCAATATTCGTTCGGTTTTTATATATATTTTTTTTCTTTCTCCTTCGAACCATAGCAGCTACTGCTGCAGTACCGGTTCTATCCTCATTCCTGTTACAGTAACATTGATAGAGATGATGTTAAATGATGTGGTATAGTGAAGTGATGACGAAGAGATGATGACTCCATGATGTTAAATGATGCGATAATGATGATAGACGACGTACATGAGGATGTTGATGATCGCTAGAGGATGTTAGGATTATAGTTATGAAGATGTTGGTGATCGATAATGAAGAGGGTATGCAGTATTGGTGATGATAATACCGTAGAAGAATGAAGATGATTTAACCCTATATATGGCATGCATATACATATATTTTTTTGCTGTTACAATCGTTCGAAGAATGCCCGAAAATTGGTTCAGTGGATGATTTTTTTTATTTTATTCACACAAAGTAACAAATTTATTCCTTAACAAATAAAGTGAAAGTTTGCTATTTCCTTCCACTGATTACGGGTTATAGAAACCAAAGACTTTAAGATTGGGCTTGTGTTTTGTTGTTGGGCCGATGGTGGACTAGACATAGAATTCGAATTCTCGGTTTAAATGAATTGTGTCTGAGGATTTACCAGATAAAATGGGACGGACGATTGGTTTAAGGGTGTGGGTGTTGAGCGAGAGGTCGCAGGTTCGAGCCTTGGCAAGGGCGTCTATTTTTTTTAAAGCCTAGTACACTAAGGTAGTCTTTATTATTATTATTATTATTATTATTATTATTATTATTATTATTATTATTATTATTATTATTATTATTATTATTATTATTATTATTATTATTATTATTATTATTATTATTATTATTATTATTATTATTATTATTATTATTATTAAAATATCATTGTTATTATAATTAGAATTATTATTATTTTTATCGTTATCATTACTATTATTAACATTAGTATTATTGTTATTATCATTATTATTACTTTTAAACATTTTTATTATTATTAACATTATTATTATTATCTTTAATTATTAAATTATTATTAGTATTTTTATCAAAGCTATTATTAATTTGGTATTATTTTAACAAACAAATGATATCTATATAAAAATATATTACAAGTAAACTAATAAAACATAATAATATGTTTTAACATACTAACTAATATATTAGTGTTCATATTGATATAACATAAAATATATATCATATATATATATATATATATATATATATATATATATATATATATATATATATATATATATATATATATATATATATATATATATATATATATATATATATATATATATATATATATATATATATTATGATAAATTATAATCAATAATGAAATTAAATATATATAAAGATATAAATCTTAACACATTATAAAATACAAATAAATTTAGTTGATTAAATAGTATACGTGTTAATATATATATAAATGATATAGGTTCGTGAATCCGAGATCAACCCTACACTTGTTCATTGACGTCATATGTATTTTTACTACAAAATACAGTATGGTGAGTTCATTTGCTCCCTTTTACTCTTTATATTTTTGGGACTGAGAATATATGCGCTGTTTTACAACTGCTTTATTAAATGCTTTTGAAATATATATTTAGAACTGCGAATACATGAAAAGCTTTTATAAATGTTTGACGAGGTAGACACAAGCAAAACATTCCTCGAATGAATTATTATGCAGATAGAAGTTTTGCGGATTATTATTGAATTATGTGGATATGATATAATTGCCACCATTGAATTATGTGGACATGATAATTGCCACTAATTGATATGAATGTTATGTATCGAGAGAATGATTTTATACACAAGTTACGTGTATGATATTTTGTACACGAGATATGTGTACGGTTACAAAGATTTGTTAAAATGGTTTCGTACACGAGAAACGTGTACTGTATTTAAAAGATATCGCATGTACATTACAGGTGGGTATAGGATCCGGGCCCATTTGTACCATGCAGGATTTAATTCTTGTGGTCTATCAAAATGATGAATTTTATTATTTTATGATAAACCTATGAACTCACCAACCTTTTGGTTGACACTTGAAAGCATGTTTATTCTCAGGTATGAAAGAAATCTTCCGCTGTGCATTTGCTCATATTACATGGAGTCGTTCATGGCATATAGAAGTCAGTTCATCGTGATGGTACCATATGTTGAAGACTTTGTCCCGGTGGATAAGGACGGGCCCTTTCATGCTAGTAGTGATGGGTAGTATTTAGTAATGGTAAGTAGCAATGGGTGGCATCAAGTAGTAACTAGTGACTACAAGAAGAGAGGAGTAGGTGATCGGTCGAGACTAGCAGTGAGAGGCGGCGTTGTATAGTAGTAAGCAACGATAAGTAGCCGTATGAGATGTTGAGTGTCATACCCCCAAATAGGGCCGGGGGTAAATATGACATTTCAATATCACAACACAAGTATGTAAAACAAGAACGACTCTAAATGAGACGTTTTATTGAATCAATAATTGAACAGCAGCGGAAACGAAATATTGTTTTACATGATGAAATTCATATGTAAATAAGAAATGATAAGTTCTAAATATGTGGACTCCATTGCATCAGCTAGCTAAGCAACATAGGGAAGCACATAAGATAATCTTCACCTGAGACAAACATGTTTAAAATGTCAACACAATGGTTGAGTGAACATCATAGGTTTAATAATCAATAAAGTTTTAGACCACAAGATTTAGTTCAAAACATCAAAATATCAATATGCCATGAGTTATAATATCGAGCTAAACATAAACCCCTGACACTGCGCGTGTGTCGGTAATCATTATTATGTACCCCCTTGACGATCGGTCAATGGGTAGAGACGTCACTCTCAATAGGCCTACTCACAATAAATAAGCTTGCAACATTTTAATTCCAGCAATTAACGATATTATGGTGGGAATTTGTATGTAAGAATACAAGTTAACAAAAGTCTCACGAAGTTGCATATTAAAAAGTTTAGGCACTTGTGTCTAAATTGTAAATCATTTAAAATACAAGCATGTGTCTCACCCCAAGATTTATAAAATTCAATAAAATATGTAAAAGCGGGGCTATGAGTTCACCTTAGTAGCAAATGAAGAGTTATTCCACAAATCAAAGAACTGAATGGAAGAACGTGATCGAGATCTCAACTAAGAGATAGAACGTATGATCAGATATTGCCTAATAGACATAAGTATAATAACTAAACTAATGATCAATGCAACCTTTGATCATATTGAGCGTGTGAGGGATCACATGTTTTTCAATATCGTGAGGGAAATATATATATACTACGCCCTTTACTGGCCCGAAATGTAATACGCTAGAGTATGATGAGATTCTTTTGATTTATATGGTAATCAAAAGATACCCGTTGGAAGGTTCTACCATGGTGAGCAGCATCTTTAGTCGAAGGGTCACGATCAGGTGATGGTGGTGGTGTATCAGGAGTATATAATGGTATAGTAGGTGAATACTTAGGTGAATGTGTTGTTTATAAGAACCGATGCTTGAAAATTCAAATTAAATCCTTGTGAGTGATTGTCGCTTATCTTCGACGGGTTTTCTAATGGGTTCATGAAAATTTAAACCAAGAACATAATTACAGATAATAAGTGGCATGCTTCGAGGAAATTCAGGGGTGTCACTTCATGTTGCTTAAGAATATGCATCCTTCCTTCCAGCGTAGATATGGTAGTGATTAAGTGTGATAATTAAGCGTCAAAGATAAGGAGATAGGTTGTTTAAGAATGAAAAGTTTTGCAACCTTTATGGTTTATGAGGGATTATTAATCTACTCATGGGTATGAGATAGATATTTTGGTTGAAACGAGCTCTTCGTATATCTACAAATCAAATGATGATTACCCTTCATGTAATAACATTGAGATTTTCGAATGAATGGCTTGGAAATATTTCTTTGATTCACTTTTTATTCCATATGTCATGATATTGAATTTCTATATGAATTACCGTAATATAATCACGTTGGTCAGGCATTATTATATTTCACTAATTCACATTTCCACTTCAATATCACCCCATAAGGTCAAGACACGTGATTCAAACTACAAAATTTTATCTATTAGAAAACTTCCTAAGGGCTTAAAACTTAATTTCCGTTTTACAGAATCCATAACCTAAAACGTTTTCCCAACACACTAAGGATAGCATGGAGAGAATCTTCACAAGTTAAGAATGACATTTTCTTGTTCGCAACCCAAGGCACCACGGTACGTATCATAATGTTATGTACATGACCGTAATAGATGTCATGGAATGCCACGAAATTCAGAAGTCATGAATGACATCCTAAAAGAAGAAAGATTACTAGGTAGATTTTAAAGTACGGTGTGAAGGCAAGATGGAAGGAGAGCATAGTAAGGCAAACATAGAAATGAGGATAGTACTTAAAACTAAGGCAAGAATATGAATAAGTAAAGTTACTTAAAACTAAAGGAAGAATATAAACAAATAAAAAAGACACTTAAACTAAGCCAGAAAAGGTTATAGTCCTAAAGATTGCTAAGGCACCCTAACTAGCACATAAGGCACACATAGAATGCAATCCTAGTTCTCTATAACAACCTGGCTCTGATACCACTCTGTCATACCCCCAAATAGGGCCGTGGGTAAATATGACATTTCAATATCACAACACAAGTATGTAAAGCGAGAACGACTCTAAATGAGACGTTTTATTGAATCAATAATTGAACTGCAGCGGAAACGAAATATTGTTTTACATGATGAAATTCATATGTAAATATCAAATGATAAGTTCTAAATATGTGAATTCCAATGCATCAGCTAGCTAAGCAACATAGGGAAGCACATAAGCTAATCTTCACCTGAGACAAACATGCTTAAAATGTCAACACAATGGTTGAGTGAACATCATAGGTTTAATAATCAATAAAGTTTTAGACCACAAGATTTAGTTCAAAACATCAAAATATCAATATGCCATGAGTTATAATATCGAGCTAAACATAAACCCCTGACACTGTGCGTGTGTCGGTAATCATTATTATGTGTCCCCTTGACGATCAGTCAATGGGTAAAGACGTCATTCTCAATAGGCCTACTCATAATAATTATGCTTGCAACATTTTAATTCCAGCAATTAACGATATTATGGCGGGGATTTGCATGTAAGAAATACAAGTTAACAAAAGTCTCACGAAGTTGCATATTAAAAAGTTTAGGCACTTGTCTCTAAATTGTAAATCATTTAAAATACAAGCATGTGTCTCATCCCAAGATTTATAAAATTCAATAAAATATGTAAAAGCGGAGCTATGAGTTTACCTTAGTAGTAAATAAAGAGTTATTCCACACATCAAAGAACTGAATGGAAGAACGTGATCGAGATCTCAACCAAGAGATAGAACGTATGATCAGATATTGCCTAATAGATATAAGTATAATAACTAAACTAATGATATCGGTTTTCTAAAAGAATTTCCATTTTCGGAAGGTTACTATTTATGGAAAGTTTCCATTCATAGTAACTTTCCAATAATAGAAAGTTCGGGTTATAATCTTTAGCAAGACGTTGTACAACTTTACTCAAACTTCGTTGCTATCAAGTAAGTCAGAAATGACCAGATGTAACCGAGGGCTAGGAATCTTGATCAGAAACTATGTCATGACATTTGAGATCCACAACCTTATCAAATAATGGCAACCTACACATCATTCATTTACGACCGTAAGTAGCTGTGAAATTTGAAAGTCGTATGTTATCTTGTTGTGATTATAGTTTAAATTATACCAACGTATAATATATAGTTATAATATAAGCTATATTATATGTTTAATAATTATAAATATATTATAATTACTTAAGTGTAATAATATTAATATATTAAATATATATTAATAATATAATTTTATATTTATATCCATTAATCCAAAATATATTTATAGTAATAGATACTTTCTAAATATAAAAGATATACAAAATCTTTGTATTTATCTTTTAAAACAAGATAGTTATAATATATTAATTAAATATATTACACTTACCTTATAAAGATATAAAAATTTTATTTTAATGAAAAATTATACAAAATCCCGTATGTAAGAAATATTGGATTCAAAATCTTGTTTTAAACATAACTAACTCATTTTAAATCGAAAAATCATGTTCCATATATGCGTTTTGAATGGTTTTGAAAGAGGAATCCAAATATTAACTCAAAATAAGAAAATAAAACTTTTTCAGTTTCTGAAAAATTAAGGTTTTAATAAATACAAATTTAATTATCCTTAAAACAAGATTAGGAAGTTTAATAATTAAAGATACTTGATATATTCATATTTATATGTTATGTTTTAGTAAAACAAGTTTAAAAAGTAGATCTACCTTAAAAGGAGATGAACGAATAGAAAAACGGTAAAATCCGATAGCGGTGGCGGACAGCAATAGGGGCGGCCGGCGATGGCAGACGGCGGCAGCTGGCGGCGGACGATGGTGGTGGCCAGAGCTATGGAGGTTCGAGGCAGCGTGTGGTGGTGGTCGGCCAAAAAAACAGCCGATCGTGGTGGTGATGATTTCGGTCTGCCGAAATCAAGGAGAGAGGAGGGAGAGAGAGAATTTTTTTGTAGGTGTTTTTGGATTTGGAATGAATGAAAAACTAAGGAGCTAGGGGGTCTATTTATAGGGTAAAGATTGGGGTTAGGTAACTTTTTCTTCAAGAACAAGTTAAGGTTTAATTAGAAAGTTTCTTAGAGAATATGCTCTAGAATGTTCCATTTATTTATGGATAAAATCCTTTTTATTTATTTTAGAACATTTGATCTTGTCTTAAAGATTTAATAATATCTTTTTCTTTAAGAACAAGTTTGACATATTCTTCACTTGGAAAATTATAGAATACTTGTGTAAAAAAAAGTTGTTTTATCTTTTGTTTTTTTAATAACCGATTTTTTTATATAATCATTTTTTTATATAAATAAATAAATAATAAATAATATAACTTAACATTTATTTTATAATTAGTTACATATAGTTTTACTTTTTATAAAGTGTCACCATATAATTTAATACTGGATAACATTAACTAAAGTATATTATATAAAAAATATATAAACCTTAATTAACAAAGTGTGTCGACTAAAAATTTATATTAGTCAACGTAGTATTAAAGTAATTCTTATTAAATTCAATACTAATAAGCATATAGAAAACCCTAGGGGTAAAATAGTCATTTCAGGAAGGAAAAATTGACGGTTGTCACAATGAGTATGTTCTAGCAGTGTCTTCGTAGTTCCAAGTAGTGATCAGTGGTGGCGGACAGTGTCGAGTAGTGACGAGTTATGACGCGATTATACGTTTCTTATAGGTTATCATAGCAATTAATTCGCACAGTGTAAATTTCTACACATATTTGAGATTATACGGTTCAAGTTCTAAACGGTGTTTATCCTAGGAACCTACTTGACTCGCTTCCAATTCCTTATTTTATGATGTCGGAACTTCTATATGATTTACCGTAATGTAATCTCGGTCATTACATTATGCTATCTCACATATACATTTGACATTACTCCATGAGTTCAAGATAGCGTAGTCAACTTAATTGTCTTAAGTGTCGCGTCGTGTGTACTTATGTGATTCGTGATATCATATATCTAGTCCAAGTCCATATCGTTATGGGTATAGATGCGTATATGCATGTGATATATAATATGTAGCCCTACGGGTAGCATAGTAGAGTAAACAGTGCAAGCATGGCGTATAACAGTCATTCTAAGTACACGGCTATAGACTAGACCCACTAATGCACCCTACGATTAGACACACTAATGTATCATAGTTACCTATTGCCAAAGCTCTGATACCAAATGTAATACATTACATTTGGGGTAAAACCTACCCAGTGCCTTTCCTGCGAACAGGGTGACCACTGAACGTACCTCAGACACTGATTTTACGGCCCACGTTTTCGCCAAACTGCCAACCCTCCTCTTTCTTTGCAAGGGATCACAAGGGTAAGAGCCAATACTTCGTCACATGTTACACTGTGAGAACCCCCTCTACGACTAAATCGCCCAAAGTCGTTACCGTTAAATCGAACCCGAATCTTGGGAACGTTAACCGGTTGTTGCTCTGGACGCAGTTAAACCTGGCTCTGATACCAAATGTAATACCCCCTCAGAATCCACTAACGGCGTATTAACTCTGGTACCAATGCTTTGCTTGACTTCTACATAACATCAATGTTCTACAGCGGAAGAAACTAATACCTGAGATAAAACATGCAAAACGGATCAACATAAAGTTGAGTGAATCTACAGGTTTGAGTAAATAGTTCTCGTATGTTTCATAAATCAGTTTCCATAAATCGTTTGTCGAAAATCATTTCTTAAAATCGTTCATCTGAATAAACCGCTAAGGTTTAATCTCAAAAGTTTGCGTATAGCAAATGCTAAGTAATAAACTATTTGTAAGATGTCAAGTTTAAACTGTGAGTGACATCAAAAAGTTCTTTTCATTTCATCTTCTTGTAGACATTACCATGTCTAGTTCAAGTTTGTAAACATCATGTTTAAGTAACATTCATCTTAAGTTAGGCCACGAGATTTCTGAAAAGCTTCGTAATAATATACACTTATCATGAGCACTTGATTATAAAGCTTTAACCTTTGTATATAGCCGAGCTACACGTCTTCAGTTTACCCTATCTAAGTGATACACCGATTAAGTGTACGAGTAACAACAAAATAAGCACCAGTTATGTTGCAGTGAGGTTTGTCAAACCTAACGGTACCGTCCCTATAAGTCAAGCTTACAAAGTAACTAATATAATCAAGCTAAGGGACTTTTTATCTGAACTCATATGTATATTCTGGTAAGTTACTCATGCCTAATATGTAAAATAGTTGTAAAAACAGTTTAAGAAATAGTTTCAAAAGTAGCATGTATCTCATCCCAAAAATATTGATGAAAAAGGGACTGTAGACTCACCTTAGCAAAAGCACCTGAAATATCTTAGCAAAACGTACTGCAGTCGAACAACCTCGACCGAACAACGTAACCTAGTCAAATTGGTCATCTTAAGTATACACATATAGGTCATACTATGTCAACCCATAGTGTACGCAAAGTCCTAGTGCTCAGACTGACTCAACAAGCAAGTAAAAGTTAACTAATCCAAGCAAGTCAACCAAAGTCAACTCAAAAGTCAACTTGGTCAAAGTGGTCAACTAAAGTCAAAAATCTCAGTAGGTCATGCAAACATGGTTAACATGTCAAACCTAGGTCAAGTATCACTTTGCAACTTATAGTTAAGCAAATTGCACATTCGCTTTAAAGCATGCCTTCGATATATGTACATCGTAGAAAGATTCAACTATAGCTCGTAGCACATAAATCATAATATTATGACCAACTCAAGATCACATCTATACTTAAAATCAATTCCAAAAAGTCCAGCCAAAGCCTCGTACGATAATTAAACGTCAGAAGTCAGAAGGGGTCTAGTTACGGTTTACTAAATCAGTTTCAGCACGCGCATCAGTTTTGAAATATTTCTCAGAAAATATAGAAACTATATTTTGACGAACGACCAATTGGAGTCATCTTAAAACATTCCAAAATTTTAGTATTAAAATAATCAAAGACATCTCTTTAGCCAATTCGTACAGTTTAATCAATCTTTACAGACCTTACAGTTTTGTTCAACAAATAGACACATCACTTAGACGAGCATATATCTCATGGAAAACCATGTTTTCGCAAGTTCGCATACAAATAAAATATGTCAAGGAACACTTAGAATAACATATTCCAAAAGATCAAAGTCTCAATAAACTCCTAGTTCACTATAGCAATTTTTGTTTAACATAAAAATCAGTTTCAGCTCACTTAACAATACAAATATTCGTTTTAACATATCGGAAGCATTACAAAAGCATTTAACGTAAATATTAAGTCTAACATGTATGGATTTTCACAAGGATTACAGTAGTACACTTTTGATTAGCCAAATCGTAAAGCACACAACTCAAAAAATTCGGATTACATGTGAAACCCTAACAAAACTTCGATTAACCATTACTTGAGCATACGATAACGAAATCAAGCAAAATCAATGTCGAAACTTATTAATTTTTCGAGATCTATCCATCTAGATATAATACAAAATCAGTACATACACTAATTTGATCAGATCCATAGAAAATAAATTCGTGATTCATAGCAATGACAACAATCGAGCAAATTAACGACTAACAACGACTATAATTGCAATCAATTGAGCACTTGACTCTTGTACACCATGTAATTGAACAAAATAAGATCTAGAAATTTAGGGTTAGTGATTTTATACATCTATAGATCAAACTGTTTATATCAACGCGTAGAGGACGATAAAAGCAACAACGTTCGTGTTGATTGCAAGAGCAAACGAGCAAGATTGATGGGTTATGATATGGATGATGATCAACGATGAAGATGGTGATGGTAGGCTGTAAAGTTCGTGGATTTAGGGTATGAGGGAGTGAATGAGTGTGTTTTTCTAATTAGGGGTTTTAAGGGTTAGCTTTAGGGCCTAATTACAACCCACTAGTAATCATTTAGCCCAAAATAAATCAAGGAAGATCCTACCCTTGTAAATTTCGAACAAGGGCCGTAAAAAGGCAGTTATTGGGCTCACCAATGTTTCTAGATAAATTCTCTAAGTGTATCCACTAAGTGTCGTTAGCCGAAAACGCAAACCGGATCGATAAACATTAATTTCTCGCGTTCTTAATCTATATAAATTCTAATAAATTGAAAGTATGTATAAAACATAATAATTACATAAAATAATTATTAAAAGTGAAATACTATTTGTTTCATTATTTTCTTGTACGCGCGTGGTTCGTTTCGAGTGTCGTTAACCGTACCGGATCTCCGGAACGTTAACTAGTCGTTGAAACGAATTCACCGGGTTTAATTTACTAAATAAATAATAAATTAAATAATTTTTTCATAAAGTCAATAATTATTAAAAATAATTATTTTATCATTTTTTCATAAAGTCAATAATTATTAAAAATAATTATTTTATCGTATTTCTAGGTGATTAACTTAATCGTGTCGTTTTCTAGGTATTTCGTTATCCGAAACAAGTTCATCAATTAATATAACATATTAATTCAAGTAATCCAATAGGAACAAGTATGCATTTAATATTGTTAAATACACCAAGTCTAAGTAATCACCGTTAAATATTTAACGGACAAGTAACGATAGTAAACGAAAAAAGTCGGGTTGTTACATTACCCACCTGTTATGAAAAATTTCGTCCCGAAATTTTAGTGCTCATCTGCCGTGGTCGTCTCCTCGGGAAATAGTTGCGGATATTTCAGTCTCATAGTTACAAAACAAACCCCTCAACAATGTTAGATAATGATACGCATAATGATCCGTCTCAAAACGACACTAACAAGTAGCGCTCGGCTAGGATCTTAACCGAAACGATCCATCTCGGAAGAAGGGCTCCTTCCCGACATCATCCGGCATCAGGAGATTACTTGTGAGCATACCATGAAAGGGACCACGCTGGACGAACAGCTAGTCAGGAACATCATATAAAAACCCAGCCCGGACGGCATGCACGTTACCGGCATAATGTAGCCAGTCATGGTTACTAGCACCGTGAAGAAACATTTGGAGTAAATAGAAAGAAAAACCTTCTCAGTTAGACTAAGTGCTCTGTGTTATCTTAGCCGGTACCAACATGCTGCCGGTACTGTCACTACTTCCCGGTTCAGTATTCTAACCCGGTATAAAGATACCTTCCTGGGACAAGCACGCTATCCCGGAGAAAGTGCACTGTCCCGGAATAGACACTTCATCCCGGAACGAGTACTCGACCCCGGAACAAACATACAAGCAAGTTGCACACCACGTCAGCCCACAAATCTAGGAAAGTTTGTTAGGATATGCTCGATTATTCCCATGAAAGGGACAGGTGCCACATCACCCCTCGGGATTGGCAAAGTTTGTTACAACCATGAAAGAAACATGTGCCATGTCGCCATTCCCTCATAACATCTATAAATACGTGAACAAAATCATTTATTCAACAACACTGGATGCATTAATGTTACTCTGCCTAAATTAATTACGGTAGCATTTCTACAGTCATTAACACAATTCCGTTCAATACTCCGATCTTCATCGGAATTAATCCTCACTTTTAGATATTAACTTATTCGATTCCGATCGAATAAGGTTAATCTAACTGATTGTTTTACGTCCTTGAAATCCAGATTTCAAATCAGGGTTTGTACAATTATTGGAGTTACAACATTCGACCCACTCTTTTTCCCAAATCAAGCACTCAAACCCGAGATCTATTCATACTTGACGATTTTGGTTTGATCAAATGGCGCTATATAAAGGTTTGAAATTAATCACTACTCACCCTAATGAGCTGGAAGACGAAGAAGCAAGCCCAAATAGCAAAACCGACGCTGATGTGCACATGATTCACTCAAGGGTCATGAGACAACGACGAATCAGGGGTATTAGATGAATGGAAGCATGAACCAATCATTTTCCCATCGTTATTCAATATTAACCCATCTTTAGACCCTATTATTATACGAGCACACATCTCCAATTGCCAAATTGGACGAATATACACCGACACCGGTGCTGGGGCAGAAGTCATGTTTGAACATTGTTTTCTGCAGCTACCAGAAAGTATCAGACAGCAAAAGAAAGCCGCAACTTCGCCATTAGCGAGATTCAACAGTGCTGCAACCTGGCCGGTGGGTTCCATTACGCTGGAGGTTGTTTTAGGAACATTACCCCTCCAAAGCACCGCGGACACTGAATTTTCCATAGTCAAAACTGACTCATGGTATAACGTTATCCTAGGACGTAATGCCATGCAGAAATTTGGCGCAATTACGTCCATGGTACACGGCATGTTGAAGTTCCTAACCCCAGCCAGGGTAGCCACGATCTGGACTCAAGAATTGGAACCAATCGAGTGTATACTGAAAGGACCCGTTCATATTGATTATAAACATTCACAATAGTCGATTACATCGCGAGGTACTTGACCTCTATATGATACATTTTTACAAACATTGCATTCATTTTTAAAAGACAAACTTTCATTACATCGAAAGTTGACGGCATGCATACCATTTCATAATATATCCAACTATAATTAACTTAATAATAATCTTGATGAACTCAACGACTCGAATGCAACGTCTTTTGAAATATGTCATGAATGACTCCAAGTAATATCTCTAAAATGAGCAAATGCACAGCGGAAGATTTCTTTCATACCTGAAAATAAACATGCTTTCAAGTGTCAGCCAAAAGGTTGGTGAGTTCATAGGTTTAACGTAATCAATCATTTCCATAATTTTAATAGACCACAAGATTTCATTTTTCCATAAATATACATCTCATATCAGGCATTTCGCAAACTGCATAGAGATAAAAATTATTCATATGGTGAACACCTGGTAACCGACCTTAACAAGATGCATATAGAATACCCCCATCATTCCGGGACTCCCTTCGAAAATGATAAATTCGAAGTACTAAAGCATCAAGTACTTTGGATGGGGCTTGTAGGGCCCAATAGATCTATCTTTAGGATTCGCATCAATTAGGGTGTCTGTTCCCTAATTCTTAGATTACCAGACTAAAAAGGGGCATATTCGGTTTAATAATCCAGCCATAGAATGTAGTTTCAATTACTTGTGTCTATTCCGTAAAACAGTTATAAAAGTAGTGCATGTATTCTCAGTCCCAAAAATATATATTGCAAAAGCATTTAAAAAGGGAGTAAATGAAACTCACGATACGATATTTTATAGTAAAAATATGCATACGACTGAACTGAACAATGCAGGGTTGGCCTCGGATTCATGAACCTAAATCATTTATATATATATATATATATATATATATATATATATATATATATATATATATATATATTAACACATATAATGGTAATCAAATAAATTCATATATTATATCTTAACTTATATATCTTATATATTTAATTTATATATATTTAAAATAGTTAATATTTATATATTAATATTATATTTAAAAATCTATAATTTGTTATATGTAAATTTTTATATAAATACTCTTAATATATATAATTATATGTAATATTATGGTAGTTGTAATATATATACTCTTATATAGAAAATATTATATTGTTAATATAAAAGTAGTAATCATAATAATAATATTAATAATAATAATAAAAATAATAATAATAATAATAATAATAATAATAATAATAATAATAATAATAATAATAATAATAATAATAATAATAATAATAATAATAATAATAATAATAATAATAATGATAATGATAATAATAATGATAAGAATAATAATAATGATAAATAAATAACTTAAATAACTACCTCAACGAAGTAGTTCTAAAAAAAATGCCCATGTCCGGGTTTGAACCCGCGGCTTCCCGCTAAGCGGATATATCCTTAACTACTCCTTTGACCTCGCTCTTTCCGATTAAAACTAGGATTTTAATTCAATTAACCCGATCATATATGTTTCCCTTTTTCATTTTCTTCTTCTAAACTGGATCGACTAGGGACATTTAACAACCATCATCATCTAAACTATATCATCTTCATCTCATTGCTTCATGATCATAATCATAAATTATATCATAATCAAGATCATTCATATTATTATTTCCATGATATATTAACATCATCATCAATAACATTTATAACCTAAAATCATAATCACTATCACAATGACCTTCGGTTATCACCCTTCGTTAAAATCATACAGCACGACTTCTACATCTTCATTCATTATACATTTTATCAAACCGCTACCATTACTAAAAAAATGAACACTTCGGTATATTAGCAAACATCACGAGCCCATATCATTAACATCATTACTACAATCCTCACGAGCCCAACTAGTTAGTCCAGTAGCAAATGAATCAGTAGCCCAAATTTACGGCCCATAAAGTAAATGAACGTCTAAATTTGTTTTAAATTTGTTATATGTCTCGTGAAATAAACAGCTGGAAAGTAGGGTTTGATCATAATCATAAGGGTTTGATCATAATCATAAGCTTACCTAATCACTAAACAAAATACCACGTCCCTTTATTTGACTCTTTTGTTTTCGGTCGGCCATCAAATAAACCATTTAATCATCATCACACATAAACGTCTCGTTTCAAAAGAAGATATGCAGTGGTTGGGTGATGATTAAAAATAGAAAAGAAGGAAAAAATAGCAGCAATTTAGATGGATTTCTCGATTGTTGTCTTGATTTTTATTTGAGACATAACAGCAGTTGTAGCAAACTGAAGCTACAGCTCACAATGGATTTCATGGTGGGTTTTGATTTAATGTTTGAAATTAATAGAAACAGAAAAACAGAAAGAGATGGTGATTGTTAAGATGGAGGATGGTGGTTTCTGGGCCTTCGAACAATAACACAAAAAAATAGCAGCAGAGACCATGACGGTAACCAATTGATGTGTTATTGAAGATGACATGTTGATGATGTTTATAAGATGGTGATGACGATGGAAACAGAAAACAGAAGTATATAGTTGGTGGTGGTTATGATGGAGATTGCAGGTGGGGTTTAGGTTTCCTATAACCACATAACCAAAGGGTGTTCGGGTTTATTTCTTGGACAGAAAACAGCAGCCATGATTGATCAACAATAGTCTTCAACTAGTGGTGATTGATCTTTGAAGAAAGAAAAAAAGTAAATAAAACCTTAACCGTAACTCGATGGTGATTGAAGCTCACGGTGGTGGTGGTATCTTGTACTCTTTCAGTGGTGGGTCACTTGATAGGAATGATTTGAATTGTAATACTCAAGTAGGTTTTGAACTTGAAACAGATAGATGGAGCTCGATGGTGGTGTACTGGGCTGACCAAAACAGAAAAGAACATGAACATACATGGTTTGTTCGAGTGGTGGTTGCCGGTGGTGAACCGAAAATTGGTTGATTTGGTTGCCTTTGAATTAGAAAATAGCACACCTGTTTTGAGTTATAAGTCTAGCAGGAAATAAGCAATAGGGTGTTGGGTGATCGATGATGGTTTGTAATGTTTAGTTTAGTGATGATAATTTGAGTAGGGTTTAGTGATCTAATAAGGTGGTTTTTGGTGGTGATCAAAGAGGTAATAGAAGTGAGAGTATGGTTGATGGTTGTCGAAGAGGAGAAGGCACAACATAAGTCGGGTGACAGAAGAATAAAATGAAACGAAGAAGATGGTGTTAATATTCCTTATGTATGTATGATATATAATATAACAAAGACCAATTAACACAATAACATAATTATAATATCTAAAGTATTTTATGATAGAGACAAAAGCAACTAGTTGTTTGTTAATAATGTCAATTACTAATCAAGAAACAAGGATACCATTACTTGTTTAACAAAAGATGTTTAGTTGTATGTAATATATATATATATATATATATATATATATATATATATATATATATATATATATATATATATATATATATATATATATATATATATATTATTCGTGTGTTTTCAATAAAGCAACAGAAAAATCAACAATAACTTGTGTTATTATCTCTTTTAATAAGAAAAGCCTTCATGAGGAATAATATATACTATTGTTTTCATTTATGTGATTATGCTCGATAAGGACAGAAACATATATATAATTCAATTATCTCACATTCATAAAGGGAAGAGCATCCAAGTTTGCCGACAGTTTAATTCTTATTTACGAGTCGATGTTTATTTTAAAGTTCTCATAAGTTTATATTATACTTGTTTAATAACAAACTAATTGACAAACGAGTGTTATTATTTTAAATAAATGTATTCAAAGTTCGTTATATATATATATATATATATATATATATATATATATATATATATTCGTTTTAATAACAAAATTTATTATATCGTAAATTATTGTACATATTTAATCCTAATAATTAAGTCGTATAGTATTATATTAACATGTTTCAAATTATGATATATATATATATATATATATATATATATATATATATATATATATATATACCTATATCTATATATACATATCTATTTACAAAAAGTTGTTCGTGAATCGTTGGAATCAGTCGAAGTCAAATGAATGTATGATAATAGTTCAAAATTTTTTAGACTTAACATTACAGACTTTGCTTATCGTGTCAAAATCATATGAGGATAAATTTTAAATTTGGCCAGAAATTTCCGGGTCGTCACAGTACCTATCCTTTAAAGAAATTTCGTACTGGAATTTGAGTGGGATCATCATGGCTAACAATAAGAATGTTTTCCTGACGAATATGAGCTGATAAATTGAGTTTTATTACTGTTGAGTAATATGGATAAGATAATTCTACTACTCGAAGAGTATGAGTGAAGCAATCACAAAAGACTGAAATGAGATAATAAAGATTTATCTTAACCTCTGACGTAGTCAAGGATAATTTCCGGAACTCCAGGGATTTAAAGATAATTTTCGAGATCTATATAAGTTTTAATTCTTCGGTAATTCGGGAAATTAGGATCTCTCTAATTAAATGCAGAAATCTGCCTTGATTTCTTTATCAGATATTTCACTATAAATTAACTTCTTCCGTTCCATTACTTTTACCACTCCTATACTCAATTCTCAAATTTAAAAGATTGTGAAAATGCTTAATCCAGTTCTGATCCTTGTCCTTATCCTGACTATCACAACAATCATCCTTCTATTCCAACTCCCACAGGAGGAATCTATTTACTTCTATTTCACTCTTGGGGTAGTGATTTTCATAATCCTTCCTAGCATCTGTCTTTCCATAATTATTGACATCTAAGTTAATGATCTCTTCTATTTGCTACGTTTATACTCCCATTTCTTTTTCGAAGCTTCATGCTTTTTTTTCTCTTCTTGCCATTAAGTACAGCAAGTAATTGTCTAGAATTCATAGGTATGGAGTTTTGAATGAACATGACTATTGTTCTAAGAAAGAAATTGTAATAGTATGATCTTGATTGATTAAATTACCAGAATTCAAGAGAAAAGATAGAACTATTAGAAAAATATGTTCTTGATTTGTTTAGAGATTAGGTAGAATATAAGAGTCGTGTAACATGGCACATGATGACGTTAAGGTCTGTGAATCATCACGTTCCATTAGAAACTCAGCATGACTTACTGTAATATAATCACGTTGATCAAGTGTCATTATATTATACTAACTCATGCATCAGTTTCCAACACTACTTCAAAAACATTCATACTTTAAACTCAAAGATTTAAGAATTAGAAACTAAAATAGTTTCTTTTATACTGTAAAACAGATAGTGCGAAGAGGTAAATAATTTCAGATAAGAATAGTTATGAAAATATCTTCATAAATATCGAGGATATTTATAATGAAAGATATGATAATATCTTAGAATTTTAGAATCATAGTGTGATGAAAAAATTCTTTCACTATGATTTAGAGCAATTAAGGAGTATGGTATTCGTTAAAGATTTCATCGGAAATAGAATCATCAGGAATCTTTAAATACAGAGTTTGGTCCTTGTATTTATCCTTGGTCTCCATCATGGTTTGCTCAATCCATTTTTCAATATCAAAACTTTTGAGCTTTTTCAGTATGTCGCTCTTTATTATCAAACTTTTGACTGTTTAAACAGTCTTCAGTTTTTGTTGCTTCATCAGCTTTTTCAGAACTCAGAGATCTGATTCGTAAGCTAGAGTGTTTTTCATGAATTCAGAGATTCCGAATTGAAATTCATCAGTCCAGAAGATATACGTTATATATAGATATATAACTGTTCATGTAGGAACGCTGCGAAATTCGAGAATTAATTATTAATGCTTCCTGGTATTTTGTATGGCAACTATCGTTACAAGATGTCGATGAGTACATGATAGGGTTTCAATGAACGAATATAATGGTTTTTCGGAGAGACTCAAGTCAATGAGTAATGAAGTTGTTGGTAAGTTTACTGCTAATGTAATGGGATATAAACGGTTTCCCGGTAACGATGACGAAGGGCGAACTTATATATCAAATTTATAATAGAGTTTATTTGAATGGAAGGTTGAAGTTGATTTGTTGGAGCTGTGACAAAATTGTCTAATTTGAAGAGGGGTTGTAAAGTTATTTTCGGTAATAACAATGCCAAGGAATCATAACTTCCAGTTAGGTTCCAAGAGTTTTCCAGATGCATGATTATATGCATAAGTCCTTCTTTTTGTAGATAACGTGTGGTTGGTTCATCCTCTCGATTAAGATGTTTTCAAGAATCATGAAAGGTTTGAACGCAGATTGTAATCGTCAAGATACAATTGAGGTTTAAGATGAAATCAAATGGCAAACTTGAAGAAATATTTAGTTTCATATGTTGTAATCAATATTTTAATTCATTTTAATTGTCCAATGTTGGCAGTCCATAATTTGCAGTCCACAATTTGTAGTTCAACAATTCATATATAGTTTAATATACAATATTCGAATTAATTAATACTTGTCGTGACCCATTATATACATGTCTCAGACTCGATCACAACTCAAAGTATATATATATTATTTAGAATCAACCTCAACCTTGTATAGCTAACTCTATCATTACCGCATATAGAGTGTCTATGGTTATTCCAAATAATATATATAGATGCGTCGATATGATATGTCAAAACCTTTTATACGTGTCTCGATGTTTAAATTGCGTAAATAACAGTATTTAAATGACGATAAATAAAATTGCGAGAATAAAATTGCGATAAAACACTATAAGAAAAGTGAGTTTATAGGACCCTTTCCCTAGGACCCTCGTAAATTAGGGTCCCAAGGATCCATTTATTGGGACGGTTAAATATTTGAGGTCCGGGTATGAGATACGCTTATAACGAGGTGTCCTAGTAAGTAATAAGATGTCCTAAAAACCTATACGCTTATAAAGTGATGTCCTAAAAAGCTTTACGCTTTTTCAATGGTGTCTTAAAGAACTATACGGTTTTACAGTGGTGTCCTAAAAAGCTATTTAATGTGACACAAGAGTTTTTATGGTCATATTATCTTAGGTTTTAATAGGACACTTAGAAATTAAGCCCCATTATCAGATATACTCACACAGTTGTGTCCGAAAGTCCTATTTGATATGATACATTATTTATAGAGGTCCTATTATACTATGTTTTTATAGGACATTTGAAAAATGGGTTGCACTACGAGATACATTTGCAAAGTGGTGTCCTAAAAACTAATTGATATGACATATAAATTTTGGGGTACTGTTATCATATATTTTTAAAGGACACTTGATATGAAACAAACTAAAAAGAACATTTACATTTTTATCGAAAGTTACATAAAAAATTTTGAAGGTGAAATTTTCCCACCAAACTTACATTTCCATTTTACATTTCAAATTATTTGAACCCTCAATCTTTTATAGGTTTTTCTCGCAAAAATTTCATCCCACCATTTTAATCCAATTTTATATTCTCACCAAAATTAAACCAATTTTCTCATTTCTCTAAAATCAAATTCTGAATCAATAACTTCAAAAGTTGTCTATTTTGCTGCCACTTAGACATTAGAGCGAAAATGAAAATTTTAGGATTTTAAGACTGTTCTTCCCTCTTTAAATTTCACTAAATTATTTTCACCATTCACTCTTTCAATTTAGCCGTCTATTTTCCTCCAATTTCACTAAAAAAATTTAATATACCATTTTAAAACAATTCAAGTGCATAAACCTTTTAATCTCAACCTCTTTCTCATCTTGGTCAGATTTCTCATACAACTCACGCCATTCTATTCTCTAATCTCAGATCCAATTTTGATTTTTCTTTAAACTCAAAACTGAAATTACATAAAAAGCTATTAACAAGAGTTGATGTCGCCTCCTTATTCGCTCCAGCAGTGTTCACTCGTCTTATCTGGGTTTTTTTTATCCCTCCGCTATTTTATCTTGCTCCACCCACGTTTTCCCCAATCTCTATCGCCTCCACCATTACATTATCCCTTCACCTCATACGCCCTAATCAAATCACGTACTGGTTCATCTCCACCGACTTCCATCGCTTCTTTACCCTATCCATCTCCCAAGCGCCCTCTCCATTGCCCATCAGTCTCTGTTGCTCCATCGCCTATCTTCGTCGCCACCAACATCATCGCCTTTAGGGTTTGTCTTTAAACTTTTCTCACATGATTTATGTTTTTAGTTCTAATCATCGACGTTTAAATTGTAAATCACCGATTTTGATAAAATTAGGGTTTATAGTTAATGTTCGTTGTACCTGGGACTCCCGCCGGTGGGAACCATGACAACCTTCATCTCTTGAGCAAATATGAATGCACCGATTCGTATGTTTTTCAGGTGATTCGTATGTTTAAATTGTAAATCACCGATTCGTATGTTTAAATTGTAAATCACCGATTCGTATGTTTTTTAGGTGATTCGTCTTAACTTTTCCTTTTTTGTATGTTTACTTTTACATGAGTTCTTTTTACCTTAAGTTTTTAACTTATCAGATTGGAAGGCTCACATCTGGGTTTTCCTAGTATTGTTATCAGATTAACGATTTTCTGTCAACGGAGCAAATATGAATGCATACAAAAAAAAACATATGATACATGTGCGTTTTATCTGAATTTTGGCGTCAATTTGTTATGCACATATTCTTACTTCTACATATTTATAATTTTTTTGTTATGTTGAAATTGTGAATTTGTTGTTGGTCCTCAGTGCAGCGGAGGATAATAGTTCAGAATATTGTCTTTGGCTGTCTAGACTCACTTGGGATTTGTTTTCCTTCTGGACTTTTCGATAGTTACACCTTTCACCATCGTACAGTATAAGATGTTGCTATTTATAAGCCGTTGTTAATATGAAGTTGTTCCATTAACGCATGAAATATAAATTTTTTTTTCCTTATATATAATATATTCGTTTATCACTATTGTTAAAAGTGCAAGTGTCATGTGTGTTGTCATACATAGCCAACTTCCAACTGTCTAATATTGTTATATCCTGCGTTTTTTATTTGTTAACGTTGTTACACTTTGGGTTAAATTTGTACCAGTATATTGTCTTACACAACTTTAGTCTAATGGCGAGTAGACAACGCCTAAAGAGTTCGACTCAAAATAAGAACGTCTACTTCGAGGGTATTATAGAAAGTGACTGTGCTGCTGATATGTCTTTTGTATCCTCGAGGAAAATGGATGTCAGAAACATGTTAAGATATCGTAATCATATAGCTGTTACCACCGCCTATCGATCATCTTCTTCCATCTGAAATTGCTGCCCAGTTACCTGAATTGACCCACATGTGCATACATATTTCATCCACAAGTTTCAATTCATCTGTTTCCAAAGGTAATGTTGTTGTCCATTAATTTGTATGCCATACTTTTGTTGTTGATTACTCATATTTGCATTCGTAGGCATTGACTATGTGACAAGATAAGTTGTTGCTACTGCACACATACCTGCTATTGTTCGCACTAACGATATTGGGATTATAACGTTTAAAGCTATGTCCAAATTTAGATATTGATACGTCCTCTTTAATTATAATTATCATTTTTTTTTGCCTCTACCAGTACTAGCATTAGGCAAATATTTAATGGTTGCAAATTACAACATGCTACTTTGCATAACTACAGACTAGAAGATTTAGGATGCTTTATTCATTTTTGTTTGCATTCCCCCGCTTAGAAAACATTAGGAGAAATTCAAAAGCGATGGAGCATTATTTAGAGATTTATGATTTCCTATGGAAGCAAACTATCGAAATCCAATGCCACAGTTCGATGATGAATGTGAAATTTATGACTAAAACATACTTTATTCACCCAACTCTTTTTTCCGTCAAATTAACTACAAACCAAAGTTACCAAAATTGATTGTCAGCTGAAAGTATAGCACAAATACTTGAAATCACATTGACATTTGGTTTGTCTTTTATATATTAACAAAAACTTCAAGTGCTAAGTTAATGACCAATCTTCTCTATTTAAGAGGACATGACACCAGCTTATTTATTATGAAACATGTCGATGTAAGTGTCAGATATAGGTTCAAACTGACTTGCAACTTTGATTAATAATCATAAAGAATATTCTTTTCTTTTTTTTTCTTTTTTTTTTCTTTTTTTTACGAGGAACCCCCTAGCGACGAGCCATAATGGCTCCCCTCTAGTTGGTAAACCCCAGGTAAACGGCAAGCCAGGCCTCCACCGCTACCAGGTAAAGCATCCTCTAGTCAATCAGTCACTAAATGGAGCTCGCCTCAAGGTATTTGCCTTGAAGGGAATCGAACCCGTGACCTCTTGCTTCATTGGAAGTCCGCACATCTCAGAAATTTCATTCTCTTCTTTTTATTCTGATTTTTTTTTTTAATTTCGTTACCCTCTTTTATTTTAGATGCATTGTTTTTGAAGTTGTTACGCGTGAAGGAGTAAGAGAGAATTTAACTTCTGATTTTGTTGTTTGTTTGTTGGTTGTTATTGAAATGTTACCCTATGTTTCAGGTTTCTTCTATTTCCCGTAACTTGAAAGTCTGTCAGCACGTTTCATGAGTAAATTATTGTATATTTGGCGTTGTTCGAGTGTATGAAGAAGAGGCTACTCAGCGTTTAACATCGACAACATCCTCGATGTACCAACTATGGATGCAGTTTCATCAATAATCACTGAAACCATTCAATCAGGTAACAAACCCTCAATACCCTAAATTATGTGTCTTTAACTTACATATTGTATGAGAGCAATTTGGTTTACGACGTGTCAAAACAAACAAAATGTAAAAACACATCAGGTTAAAAATCCCCCATAATGCATTCTGAATTTTGATAACTTAATAACTAACCAAAATGACCCATTCTAAATTATATTAAATCTACCCCCTTTAACGGAAAACATCCATACCTATTGTTATCATCGACAAAAGTTAACCAAAAGTCATTCTTTCATTTGGATGTTTTGTAATTCTGTACATTAGTCTTACTTTAAATGTTGTTTCCCAGATTATTTGCGATTTGGTAATTGACCATTATAAACCACTTGAATTGTTCTATTTGCGACAACACACTGCAATATTACACTGACTCTCTACAACATAACTACCTTTGCCTTATGAGCTTAATATTCTTGATTCAAACCATTATAACTACCTTTGTTTTTCCTGTAATATAACTTGCTAATTAATTGCATTATAGATGTTTACCAGTCTGGTACTGTAATAGATAATTGATGTTGTATTTTTCTTGCGGCTGAACTTTCTGATAGATCTATTTTTATGGTCTATCAAGGAACAAACAATAGTAGTCATATTCAACAATATGTTAAACTAATATGTTCTTTTCATCGCCCAACTCTTCAAAGGAACGTATAAAATAGACGACAAATTCATAACAGTGCAAATCACAACTGTTCAATTCATCGGGGAGGTACGTAAACTTAGTTGATTTCAAATGCTATGTATTTACATTTACATTTACATTGTCATTATAATAAAAATTTTATATTTTGTAGCCACTCAAATGAATTAGTTAATAACTTATATGTATATGTATTAAATGACACGTGTTTCTTTACTCAGGCTGCTTCACTCAATCGAGACGAAACTCCTTCGATTATATTTTTTTTTATAGTTTGCTAATGCATATGCTAATAATTATAACAGCGGTAGATGTTCTTGGCTCTTCAGCGGATGAATTTGTGCTGGCCTGAAGGTATACAACTTTATTCAATTTATAACGATTTACGTCTATAATCGTTTGTTTTTACCCTTTTCTCCTTATGAAGTTATAGTCTCTTCGATTGAATGAAGATTGCTACTGATTGTTTTGTGGGTCAACAGTTGTTGCTTTTTGAAGCAACCGACAAGTTGCTACGCGCTGCTGGTGTTTGCTTACAATTCGAAGGTATGGATTTGTAGATAGGCTATGTTAATGGATTAAAAAGTGTTGGTTTAGTTATGTTTTATATTTGTTAATTTTTTTTATTATTGTCCAACACGCTCCTCCTTTTAGTGCCCCTTTTGTTTGTTGCTATGTTTTTGTGTTATCCCCGCCGCAACACGCGGACCGAACCTCGTTATGTTGACTATTAGTAGTTACAAATTTTATCTCTTCATTAGACATGGTAGATGTTGATTACTTTTTAAATTTAAGTTCATTCTGTGTGTATTGATAGTTTGATTTTACTACAATAATCTTGCAATTAAGTTTATCTCATAAAATGTACTCAACCGGACTTTAGAATATGTGCGCTATGCTATACTCAATTTAGTTTATGCTTATACATGAATGATTTGTTTGTAGGTAGTGCCTTTCGATTGAGAAGATTTAATGAAGACCTTGGACTTATGCTTCATGACTTTGATGCTTTTCATTAATCGCCAATTGTTACCTTAATGTTATGTTGAATATTATATTGTTTAAGTTACCTATGTTTAGTGCTATTTTCAACAATATTATGTGTTAAATCCTTTTTGATATTTAATGCAATTTGTAATTTATTTGATATTCATTTCTAGAAATTATATATATATATATATGTGTGTGTGTGTGTGTGTGTGTGTGTGTGTACATATTTCTTATGACCTGTTAGGACGCTTTTTCTGGTACTAAATTAACATCTTGTTGTATTGAGGCCCTTTTTTGTGGTCGTAAATAGTACATCGATATTTTACGACCCTTTTGTTGGTACTAATGTAAGTTACCTTTATATTAGGACTCTTTTTTCTTGGTACTAACATACTATATTTTTATAATACGACCCTTTTTTGGTAAGTTTATATTTATTTTAGGACACTTTTATTGGTACTAACATAAGTTATCTTTATATTAGAACACTTTTTTTAGGTCATAATATGGTCTACAATACAAATTTAGTGTCATATATAGTGTTTTAAAGACCTTTTTGTGCGTCTCAAAATATTATAAAGTGTCATAATATGTCACTCTATAAGGACCCTTTCGATGTTGTTTATATGACTCAAATAAAGGTCTTATAATCATATATGAGTTTTAGGACCCTTTTCACTTTATACAACCGTCTTATAGGAGACGCCATTTCGGTGCGTCCTTTCAAGTGAAAGGTCCTAAAACAACACATTTTAGGATACTTATGGGGGTCTTATATATTCATATTTCTTGTAGTGAAATAAATTGCGATAATTAAAATGTAATAAGTTAGCTAGGAACAGTTAGCTAGGAACAGTTAGCGTGGATTCTTAACAAAAATTTTCTCATAGTTAATTTGTTTGTTTCTAACAAATTTTATTTTGTCCAATGTTTTCTTCATTATGCCACTTGTTGGATTCTGGTAAGTCAAAATCCAAATATGAAATTGAATGAAAATGGTGATTTTGTGGTGAACGGATTCGTATATCTTGTGGATGTAAGTAGAATAGTAAATGACTGCTGAATCAGATTCGAAGAATGTATAATGTAACTTATTAATGTGAAATCTAAATATTCCTCGGGTATTACCTACCCGTTAAAATATTTTCACCATTAACAGTTTGTACGTAAGAATTTTTAATTACAATCTTTATGAAAATATACTTACATATATATTTTCTTCAGATGTAATCATAGATTTAATGAGTTAATATAATATTAATCTCATTTGATTTACCGTTAGAACTAAAATATATAATCTCTAAAACATTAGAGATTACATAATCGCCATGAAGAACGAAGATAATTAATGTAGAACGATACGTAGAACGATGATTATACTCGAGGTACAGAATGAGATGTTGAGGCATGTGATGTTGAAACTTGGGTTGTTGGTGGTACTGATGTTGATGTTGATGGTACTGTTGGTGCTGGTGATGTTGCTGAAGCTGGTAAGTTTTGCACTGTAACATCCGTGTTACATCCATCCCACATCGGTTAGAGAGGGGAATGAAGCATGCCTTATAAGGGTGTGGAGACCTTTCCTAGCATGACGCGTTTTGGGACTACAAGCGCAGCAGATCCTATGAGAACTCTGCAGTTAAGCGTGCTAAGGCGAGAGCACTACCAGGATGGGTGACCTTCTGGGAAAGTGCTCGTCGTGTTTGGTCGCCAAGAAAAATCCGTACGCCTACGGGCAAAGCGAACAATATCATGCTACGGGGAACGTTTACTTGGGATGTTACATGCGCAATAGTCTCCAAATTGATTACTCAAGCGCGAAGCTCGTTGACTTCTTCTATTACACCGGGATGATTGTCGGTTCGGACGAGCGGATGAATAAGATTTAGAATTTGAAATAGTATATAATCGTGACGAGATACTCTGGAAATGAGAGAGGAAATGGTGTTTTGAACAGGTTCTCCGGTAAGTGCTTCAGGTTCTTCGCCAAGAGGTGAATTCGGTTGGTGGAATGGATCGCCTTATTCTCATCTCCATTGATTTAGTCGACTACGAACCCATCCTCAATTCATCCAGAATTGATGATGGTTGATTGGTTGATTCATTCCGGTTATACTGCCTTCGGATCTCAAGTGTGTTTCCATTTCGGAATAGCTGTCGGAATATGAGGAACTTGAACTAGTGACGAGTTCCATTTCGTACGATTGAATAAAGAATTTTTTTCGGTATGAAATGATTTTTGAATATCGATGGTATTCTAATTATATAGAATATCCCTATATATAGAACAAAGGATTTCGTAGATTACAGATAAATTTACGGAATATGTCAGGCAAAGTTTATAGTAACAGATACGCTAAGATATGGATTAGCAGATACGCTAAGATACGAATTTTGTCTATACACTATTTATGCAATCAATGCAAAAAGATGTGTCTAGACTAAGAATGATAAGCAGGTAATTTTCTAAGGATGATAAGCAGGTAATTTTCGACATGAAATGATAAGCAAAACTTTTGACATGCAGACACGGTCGAAGTACAGACCCACTAATGCATCTAATCAACTATCAGTTAGACACACTAATGCAAGACCTGGTTCGCTGAGACCACCACTTAGATACCAACTGAAAGGACCCGTTCATATCGATTATAAACGATTCACAATAGTTGATTACATCGCGAGGTACTTGACCTCTATATGATACATTTTTACAAACATTGCATTCGTTTTTAAAAGACAAACTTTCATTACATTGAAAGTTGACGGCATGCATACCATTTCATAATATATCCTACTATAATTAACTTAATAATAATCTTGATGAACTCAACAACTCGAATACAACGTCTTTTGAAATATGTCATGAATGACTCCAAGTAATATCTCTAAAATGAGTAAATGCACAGCGGAAGATGAAATGTCCCGTTCTTATTGATTAAAAACGTTCCATATTAATTGATTTCGTTGCGAGGTTTTGACCTCTATATGAGACGTTTTTCAAAGACTGCATTCATTTTTAAAACAAACCATAACCTTTATTTCATAAATAAAGGTTTAAAAAGCTTTACGTAGATTATCAAATAATGATAATCTAAAATATCCTGTTTACACACGACCATTACATAATGGTTTACAATACAACTATGTTACATCGAAATCAGTTTCTTGAATGCAGTTTTTACACAATATCATACAAACATGGACTCCAAATCTTGTCCTTATTTTAGTATGCAACAGCGGAAGCTCTTAATATTCACCTGAGAATAAACATGCTTTAAACGTCAACAAAAATGTTGGTGAGTTATAGGTTTAACCTATATATATCAAATCATAATAATAGACCACAAGATTTCATATTTCAATACACATCCCATACATAGAGATAAAAGTCATTCATATGGTGAACACCTGGTAACCGACATTAACAAGATGCATATATAAGAATATCCCCATCATTCCGGGACACCCTTCGGATATGATATAAATTTCGAAGTACTAAAGCATCCGGTACTTTGGATGGGGTTTGTTAGGCCCAATAGATCTATCTTTAGGATTCGCGTCAATTAGGGTGTCTGTTCCCTAATTCTTAGATTACCAGACTTAATAAAAAGGGGCATATTCGATTTCGATAATTCAACCATAGAATATAGTTTCACGTACTTGTGTCTATTTTGTAAATCATTTATAAAACCTGCATGTATTCTCATCCCAAAAATATTAGATTTTAAAAGTGGGACTATAACTCACTTTCACAGATTTTTACTTCGTCGGGAAGTAAGACTTGGCCACTGGTTGATTCACGAACCTATAACAATATATACATATATATCAAAGTATGTTCAAAAATATATTTACAACACTTTTAATATATTTTGATGTTTTAAGTTTATTAAGTCAGCTGTCCTCGTTAGTAACCTACAACTAGTTGTCCACAGTTAGATGTACAGAAATAAATCGATAAATATTATCTTGAATCAATCCACGACCCAGTGTATACGTATCTCAGTATTGATCACAACTCAAACTATATATATTTTGGTATCAACCTCAACCCTGTATAGCTAACTCCAACATTCACATATAGAGTGTCTATGGTTGTTCCGAAATATATATAGATGTGTCGACATGATAGGTCGAAACATTGTATACGTGTCTATGGTATCTCAAGATTACATAATATACAATACAAGTTGATTAAGTTATGGTTGGAATAGATTTGTTACCAATTTTCACGTAGCTAAAATGAGAAAAATTATCCAATCTTGTTTTACCCATAACTTCTTCATTTTAAATCCGTTTTGAGTGAATCAAATTGCTATGGTTTCATATTGAACTCTATTTTATGAATCTAAACAGAAAAGTATAGGTTTATAGTCGGAAAAATAAGTTACAAGTCGTTTTTGTAAAGGTAGTCATTTCAGTCGAAAGAACGACGTCTAGATGACCATTTTAGAAAACATACTTCCACTTTGAGTTTAACCATAATTTTTGGATATAGTTTCATGTTCATAATAAAAATCATTTTCTCAGAATAACAACTTTTAAATCAAAGTTTATCCTAGTTTTTAATTAACTAACCCAAAACAGCCCGCGGTGTTACTACGACGGCGTAAATCCGGTTTTACGGTGTTTTTCGTGTTTCCAGGTTTTAAATCACTAAGTTAGCATATCATATAGATATAGAACATGTGTTTAGTTGATTTTTAAAGTCAAGTTAGAAGGATTAACTTTTGTTTGCGAACAAGTTTAGAATTAACTAAACTATGTTCTAGTGATTACAAGTTTAAACCTTCGAATAAGATAGCTTTATATGTATGAATCGAATGATGTTATGAACATCATTACTACCTTAAGTTCCTTGGATAAACCTACTGGAAAAGAGAAAAATGGATCTAGCTTCAATGGATCCTTGGATGGCTCGAAGTTCTTGAAGCAGAATCATGACACGAAAACAAGTTCAAGTAAGATCATCACTTGAAATAAGATTGTTATAGTTATAGAAATTGAACCAAAGTTTGAATATGATTATTACCTTGTATTAGAATGATAACCTACTGTAAGAAACAAAGATTTCTTGAGGTTGGATGATCACCTTACAAGATTGGAAGTAAGCTAGCAAACTTGAAAGTATTCTTGATTTTATGAAACTAGAACTTTTAGAATTTATGAAGAACACTTAGAACTTGAAGATAGAACTTGAGAGAGATCAATTAGATGAAGAAAATTGAAGAATGAAAGTGTTTGTAGGTGTTTTTGGTCGTTGGTGTATGGATTAGATATAAAGGATATGTTATTTTGTTTTCTTGTAAATAAGTCATGAATGATTACTCATATTTTTGTAATTTTATGAGATATTTCATGCTAGTTGCCAAATGATGGTTCCCACATGTGTTAGGTGACTCACATGGGCTGCTAAGAGCTGATCATTGGAGTGTATATACCAATAGTACATACATCTAAAAGCTGTGTATTGTACGAGTACGAATACGGGTGCATACGAGTAGAATTGTTGATGAAACTGAACGAGGATCTAATTGTAAGCATTTTTGTTAAGTAGAAGTATTTTGATAAGTGTCTTGAAGTCTTTCAAAAGTGTATGAATACATATTAAAACACTACATGTATATACATTTTAACTGAGCCGTTAAGTCATCGTTAGTCGTTACATGTAAATGTTGTTTTGAAACCTTTAGGTTAACGATCTTGTTAAATGTTGTTAACCCAATGTTTATAATATCAAAAGAGATTTTAAATTATTATATTATCATGATATTATGATGTACGAATATCTCTTAATATGATATATATACATTAAATGTCGTTACAACGATAAACGTTACATATATGTCTCGTTTCAAAATCATTAAGTTAGTAGTCTTGTTTTTACATATGTAGTTCATTGTTAATATAATTAATGATATGTTTACTTATCATAATATCATGTTAACTATATATATAACCATATATATGTCATCATATAGTTTTTTTACAAGTTTTAACGTTCGTGAATCACCGGTCAACTTGGGTGGTCAATTGTCTATATGAAACCTATTTCAATTAATCAAGTCTTAACAAGTTTGATTGCTTAATATGTTGGAAACATTTAATCATGTAAATATCAATCTCAATTAATATATATAAACATGGAAAAGTTCGGGTCACTACAGTACCTACCCGTTAAATAAATTTCGTCCCGAAATTTTAAGCTGTTGAAGGTGTTGACGAATCTTCTGGAAAAAGATGCGGGTATTTCTTCTTCATCTGATCTTCATGCTCCCAGGTGAACTCGGGTCCTCTACGAGCATTCCATCGAACCTTAACAATTGGTATCTTGTTTTGCTTAAGTCTTTTAACCTCACGATCCATTATTTCGACGGGTTCTTCGATGAATTGAAGTTTTTCGTTGATTTGGATTTCATCTAACGGAATAGTGAGATCTTCTTTAGCAAAACATTTCTTCAAATTCGAGACATGGAAAGTGTTATGTACAGCCGCGAGTTGTTGAGGTAACTCAAGTCGGTAAGCTACTGGTCCGACACGATCAATAATCTTGAATGGTCCAATATACCTTGGATTTAATTTCCCTCGTTTACCAAATCGAACAACGCCTTTCCAAGGTGATACTTTAAGCATGACCATCTCTCCAATTTCAAATTCTATATCTTTTCTTTTAATGTCAGCGTAGCTCTTTTGTCGACTTTGGGCGGTTTTCAACCGTTGTTGAATTTGGATGATCTTCTCGGTAGTTTCTTGTATAATCTCCGGACCCGTAATCTGTCTATCCCCCACTTCACTCCAACAAATCGGAGACCTGCACTTTCTACCATAAAGTGCTTCAAACGGCGCCATCTCAATGCTTGAATGGTAGCTGTTGTTGTAGGAAAATTCTGCTAACGGTAGATGTCGATCCCAACTGTTTCCGAAATCAATAACACATGCTCGTAGCATGTCTTCAAGTGTTTGTATCGTCCTTTCGCTCTGCCCATCAGTTTGTGGATGATAGGCAGTACTCATGTCTAGACGAGTTCCTAATGCTTGCTGTAATGTCTGCCAGAATCTTGAAATAAATCTGCCATCCCTATCAGAGATAATAGAGATTGGTATTCCATGTCTGGAGACGACTTCCTTCAAATACAGTCGTGCTAACTTCTCCATCTTGTCATCTTCTTTTATTGGTAGGAAGTGTGCTGATTTGGTGAGACGATCAACTATTACCCAAATAGTATCAAAACCACTTGCAGTCCTTGGCAATTTAGTGATGAAATCCATGGTAATGTTTTCCCATTTCCATTCCGGGATTTCGGGTTGTTGAAGTAGACCTGATGGTTTCTGATGCTCAGCTTTGACCTTAGAACACGTCAAACATTCTCCTACGTATTTAGCAACATCGGCTTTCATACCCGGCCACCAAAAATGTTTCTTGAGATCCTTGTACATCTTCCCCGTTCCAGGATGTATTGAGTATCTGGTTTTATGAGCTTCTCTAAGTACCATTTCTCTCATATCTCCAAATTTTGGTACCCAAATCCTTTCAGCCCTATACCGGGTTCCGTCTTCCCAAATATTAAGATGCTTCTCCGATCCTTTGGGTATTTCATCCTTTAAATTTCCCTCCTTTAAAACTCCTTGTTGCGCCTCCTTTATTTGAGTAGTAATGTTATTATAAATCATTATATTCATAGATTTTACTCGAATGGGTTCTCTGTCCTTCCTGCTCAAGGCATCGGCTACCACATTTGCCTTCCCCGGGTGGTAACGAATCTCAAAGTCGTAATCATTCAATAATTCAATCCACCTACGCTGCCTCATATTCAGTTGTTTCTGATTAAATATGTGTTGAAGACTTTTGTGGTCGGTATATATAATACTTTTGACCCCATATAAGTAGTGCCTCCAAGTCTTTAATGCAAACACAACCACGCCTAATTCCAAATCATGCGTCGTATAATTTTGTTCGTGAATCTTCAATTGTCTAGACGCATAAGCAATCACCTTCGTTCGTTGCATTAATACACAACCGAGACCTTGCTTTGATGCATCACAATAAATCACAAAATCATCATTCCCTTCAGGCAATGACAATATAGGTGCCGTAGTTAGCTTTTTCTTCAATAACTGAAACGCTTTCTCTTGTTCATCATTCCATTCAAATTTCTTCCCTTTATGCGTTAATGCAGTCAAGGGTTTTGCTATTCTGGAAAAGTCTTGGATGAACCTTCTGTAGTAACCAGCTAGTCCTAAAAACTGGCGTATGTGTTTCGGAGTTTTCGGGGTTTCCCACTTTTCAACAGTTTCTATCTTTGCCGGATCCACCTTAATACCTTCTTTGTTCACTATGTGACCGAGGAATTGAACTTCTTCCAACCAAAATGCACACTTTGAAAACTTAGCGTACAATTCTTCCTTCCTCAATACTTCTAACACCTTTCTCAAATGTTCACCGTGTTCTTGGTCATTCTTTGAGTAAATAAGTATGTCATCAATGAAAACAATGACAAACTTGTCAAGGTATGGTCCACACACTCGGTTCATAAGGTCCATGAACACAGCTGGTGCATTAGTTAAACCAAACGGCATGACCATAAACTCGTAATGACCGTAACGTGTTCTGAAAGCAGTCTTTGGAATATCATCTTCTTTCACCCGCATTTGATGATACCCGGAACGTAAGTCAATCTTTGAATAAACAGACGAGCCTTGTAGTTGATCAAATAAGTCGTCGATTCTCGGTAGTGGGTAGCGGTTCTTGATGGTAAGTTTGTTCAACTCTCGGTAGTCGATACACAACCTGAATGTACCATCTTTCTTCTTGACAAACAAAACAGGAGCTCCCCACGGTGATGTGCTTGGTCGAATGAAACCACGCTCTAAAAGTTCTTGTAATTGGCTTTGCAGTTCTTTCATCTCGCTGGGTGCGAGTCTGTAAGGAGCACGAGCTATTGGTGCAGCTCCTGGTACAAGATCTATTTGAAATTCAACGGATCGATGTGGGGGTAATCCCGGTAATTCTTTCGGAAATACATCGGGAAATTCTTTTGCAATGGGAACATCATTGATGCTCTTTTCTTCAGTTTGTACTTTCTCGACGTGTGCTAGAACAGCATAGCAACCTTTTCTTATTAGTTTTTGTGCCTTCAAATTACTAATAAGATGTAGCTTCGTGTTGCCCTTTTCTCCGTACACCATTAAGGGTTTTCCTTTTTCTCGTATAATGCGAATTGCATTTTTGTAACAAACGATCTCCGCTTTCACTTCTTTCAACCAGTCCATACCGATTATCACATCAAAACTCCCTAACTCTACTGGTATCAAATCAATCTTAAATGTTTCGCTAACCAGTTTAATTTCTCGATTCCGACATATATTATCTGCTGAAATTAATTTACCATTTGCTAATTCGAGTAAAAATTTACTATCCAAAGGCGTCAATGGACAACTTAATTTAGCACAAAAATCTCTACTCATATAGCTTCTATCCGCACCCGAATCAAATAAAACGTAAGCAGATTTATTGTCAATAAGAAACGTACCCGTAACAAGCTCCGGGTCTTCCTGTGCCTCTACCGCATTAATATTGAAAACTCTTCCACGGCCTTGTCCATTCGTGTTCTCCTGGTTCGGGCAATTTCTAATAATGTGGCCTGGTTTTCCACATTTATAACAAACTACATTGGCATAACTTGCTCCGACACTACTTGCTCCGCCATTACTCGTTCCGACACCATTTGTTCCTTTCGTTCTATTAACCCCTGGTCCGTAGACCTCACACTTCGCCGCGCTATGACCATTTCTTTTACACTTGTTGCAAAATTTGGTGCAGAACCCCGAGTGATTCTTTTCACACCTTTGGCATAGCTGCTTCTGATTGTTGTTGTTGTTGCGGTTATTATTGTTGTTGGGATGATTGTTGTAGTTGCTGTTGTTGTTGTTGTTGTTGTTGGGCCGTTTGTTGTAGTTGCGATTGATGTTGCGATTGTTGGGATAATTATTGCGATTATTGTTGTAATTGCTGTTGTTGTTGTATTGGTGATTCTTATCACCGTTTTCCTCCCACTTTCTTTTGACTTGCTTCACATTGGCCTCTTCAGCAGTCTGTTCTTTAATTCTTTCTTCAATCTGGTTCACTAGTTTGTGAGCCATTCTACATGCCTGTTGTATGGAGGCGGGCTCGTGTGAACTTATATCTTCTTGGATTCTTTCCGGTAATCCTTTCACAAACGCGTCGATCTTCTCTTCCTCATCTTCGAATGCTCCCGGACACAATAGGCACAATTCTGTGAATCGTCTTTCGTACGTGGTAATATCAAATCCTTGGGTTCGTAACCCTCTAAGTTCTGTCTTGAGCTTATTGACCTCGGTTCTGGGACGGTACTTCTCGTTCATCAAGTGCTTGAATGCTGACCACGGTAGTGCGTACGCATCATCTTGTCCCACTTGCTCTAGATAGGTATTCCACCATGTTAACGCAGAACCTGTGAAGGTATGCGTAGCGTACTTCACTTTGTCCTCTTCAGTACACTTACTTATGGCAAACACCGATTCAACCTTCTCGGTCCACCGTTTCAATCCGATTGGTCATTCGGTTCCATCAAATTCCAAAGGTTTGCAGGCAGTGAATTCTTTGTAGGTGCATCCTACACGATTTCCTGTACTGCTAGATCCAAGGTTATTGTTGGTATGTAGCGCAGCCTGTACTGCGGCTATGTTTGAAGCTAGAAAAGTACGGAATTCCTCTTCATTCATATTCACGGTGTGTCGAGTAGTCGGTGCCATTTCCTTCAAAATAGTTAAATGGAACAAGTTAATCATACAGAATATTAAGAGTAGTTAATAGTATTTCGTAGCATAATATGAACTCATTTATAAAAGCTTTTTCTTCATATTAGCGTTTTATAAGTTTAAATTCGGGTAGTACCTACCCGTTAAGTTCATACTTAGTAGCTAATATACAATTCAACTACTACAATTCTATATGAAAAACTGATTGTAATAATATTTCGCGTTCAAACTTTTATACAATATTTTACAAACTTACAATACCGCTTATTTTACATAAAGCATGAAATATAGCACACAATAACTTTGATACAAGATAGTTGTGAAGACAATTCTAGCTAGTACACAAGTCGTTCGGCAAAGGCAATAAAGACACGTAATTCATACGTCCAGAAACAAGTCATGCATTCTGGTTTTACTAGGACTACTTCCCATCCTTGGTCTTGTGCAACATAACCGTTATGGCCGTTGATAAGACAGCGTGTTGTAACGTCATCAAATGGACGAGGGTTACGTAATGTCCAACAGTCCCGTAATAATCTAAAAACCTCATTTCTTACCCCAATTACCGACTCCGTCACTTGTGGAAACGTTTTGTTTAATAGTTGTAGCCCGATGTTCTTGTTCTCACTTTGGTGAGAAGCGAACATTACTAATCCGTAAGCATAACATGCTTCTTTATGTTGCATGTTAGCCGCTTTTTCTAAATCACGAAGTCCAATATTCGGATATATTGAGTCAAAATAATTTCTTAACCCGTTGCGTAAAATAGCATTTGGGTTCCCCGCAATATATGCGTCAAAATAAACACATCGTAACTTATGGGTTTCCCAATGTGATATCCCCCATCTTTCAAACGAAAGTCTCTTATAAACCAAGACATTCTTGGAACGTTCTTCGAATGTCTTACAAACTGATCTCGCCTTAAATAGTTGTGCCGAAGAATTCTGGCCGACTCTAGACAAGATTTCATCAATCATGTCTCCGGGTAGGTCTCTTAAAATATTGGGTTGTCTATCCATTTTGTGTTTTTAAACTGTAAAATAGACAAGAGTTAGTTTCATAAAAAAAATACTTATTAATACAAGCAATTTTTACATATATCATAAAGCATAAGAACACTATATTACATATATTACACCACACGAATACAACTATCTTATTCCGACTCGCTCGTTTCTTCTTCTTCGGTTTTGGTTCGTTTTGCCAAGTTTCTAGGGATATATGATGTTCCCCTAATACGAGCCGTCGTTGTCCACATTGGTTTAGAAAAACCTGGTGGTTTAGAGGTTCCCGGGTCATTGTTACAACTTAAGGACTTCGGGGGTTGACGATACATATAAAGTTCATCGGGGTTGGAATTAGATTTCTCTATTTTTATGCCCTTTCCCTTATTATTTTCTTTTGCCTTTTTAAATTCAGTTGGGGTAATTTCTATAACATCATCGAAATTCTCGTCGGAATCCGATTCATCGGAGAATTGGTAATCCTCCCAATATTTTGCTTCCTTGGCGGAAACACCATTGACCATAATTAACTTTGGTCGGTTGGTTGAGGATTTTCTTTTACTTAACCGTTTTATTATTTCCCCCACCGGTTCTATTTCTTCATCCGGTTCCGATTCTTCTTCCGGTTCCGATTCTTCTTCCGGTTCCGACTCTTCTTCCGGTTCCTCTTCGGGAACTTGTGAATCAGTCCACAAATCATTCCAATTTACATTTGACTCTTCATTATTATTAGGTGAGTCAATGGGACTTGTTCTAGAGGTAGACATCTATCACATAATATCAAACACGTTAAGAGATTAATATATCACATAATATTCATATGTTAAAAATATATAGTTTCCAACAAAAATGTTAAGCAATCATTTTTAAAGAAAATACGGTCGAAGTCCAGACTCACTAATGCATCCTAACAAACTCGATAAGACACACTAATGCAAATTTTCTGGTTCTCTAAGACCAACGCTCTGATACCAACTGAAATGTCCCGTTCTTATTGATTAAAAACGTTCCATATTAATTGATTTCGTTGCGAGGTTTTGACCTCTATATGAGACGTTTTTCAAAGACTGCATTCATTTTTAAAACAAACCATAACCTTTATTTCATAAATAAAGGTTTAAAAAGCTTTACGTAGATTATCAAATAATGATAATCTAAAATATCCTGTTTACACACGACCATTACATAATGGTTTACAATACAACTATGTTACATCGAAATCAGTTTCTTGAATGCAGTTTTTACACAATATCATACAAACATGGACTCCAAATCTTGTCCTTATTTTAGTATGCAACAGCGGAAGCTCTTAATATTCACCTGAGAATAAACATGCTTTAAACGTCAACAAAAATGTTGGTGAGTTATAGGTTTAACCTATATATATCAAATCATAATAATAGACCACAAGATTTCATATTTCAATACACATCCCATACATAGAGATAAAAGTCATTCATATGGTGAACACCTGGTAACCGACATTAACAAGATGCATATATAAGAATATCCCCATCATTCCAGGACACCCTTCGGATATGATATAAATTTCGAAGTACTAAAGCATCCGGTACTTTGGATGGGGTTTGTTAGGCCCAATAGATCTATCTTTAGGATTCGCGTCAATTAGGGTGTCTGTTCCCTAATTCTTAGATTACCAGACTTAATAAAAAGGGGCATATTCAATTTCGATAATTCAACCATAGAATATAGTTTCACGTACTTGTGTCTATTTTGTAAATCATTTATAAAACCTGCATGTATTCTCATCCCAAAAATATTAGATTTTAAAAGTGGGACTATAACTCACTTTCACAGATTTTTACTTCGTCGGGAAGTAAGACTTGGCCACTGGTTGATTCACGAACCTATAACAATATATACATATATATCAAAGTATGTTCAAAAATATATTTACAACACTTTTAATATATTTTGATGTTTTAAGTTTATTAAGTCAGCTGTCCTCGTTAGTAACCTACAACTAGTTGTCCACAGTTAGATGTACAGAAATAAATCGATAAATATTATCTTGAATCAATCCACGACCCAGTGTATACGTATCTCAGTATTGATCACAACTCAAACTATATATATTTTGGTATCAACCTCAACCCTGTATAGCTAACTCCAACATTCACATATAGAGTGTCTATGGTTGTTCCGAAATATATATAGATGTGTCGACATGATAGGTCGAAACATTGTATACGTGTCTATGGTATCTCAAGATTACATAATATACAATACAAGTTGATTAAGTTATGGTTGGAATAGATTTGTTACCAATTTTCACGTAGCTAAAATGAGAAAAATTATCCAATCTTGTTTTACCCATAACTTCTTCATTTTAAATCCGTTTTGAGTGAATCAAATTGCTATGGTTTCATATTGAACTCTATTTTATGAATCTAAACAGAAAAGTATAGGTTTATAGTCGGAAAAATAAGTTACAAGTCGTTTTTGTAAAGGTAGTCATTTCAGTCGAAAGAACGACGTCTAGATGACCATTTTAGAAAACATACTTCCACTTTGAGTTTAACCATAATTTTTGGATATAGTTTCATGTTCATAATAAAAATCATTTTCTCAGAATAACAACTTTTAAATCAAAGTTTATCCTAGTTTTTAATTAACTAACCCAAAACAGCCCGCGGTGTTACTACGACGGCGTAAATCCGGTTTTACGGTGTTTTTCGTGTTTCCAGGTTTTAAATCACTAAGTTAGCATATCATATAGATATAGAACATGTGTTTAGTTGATTTTTAAAGTCAAGTTAGAAGGATTAACTTTTGTTTGCGAACAAGTTTAGAATTAACTAAACTATGTTCTAGTGATTACAAGTTTAAACCTTCGAATAAGATAGCTTTATATGTATGAATCGAATGATGTTATGAACATCATTACTACCTTAAGTTCCTTGGATAAACCTACTGGAAAAGAGAAAAATGGATCTAGCTTCAATGGATCCTTGGATGGCTCGAAGTTCTTGAAGCAGAATCATGACACGAAAACAAGTTCAAGTAAGATCATCACTTGAAATAAGATTGTTATAGTTATAGAAATTGAACCAAAGTTTGAATATGATTATTACCTTGTATTAGAATGATAACCTACTGTAAGAAACAAAGATTTCTTGAGGTTGGATGATCACCTTACAAGATTGGAAGTGAGCTAGCAAACTTGAAAGTATTCTTGATTTTATGAAACTAGAACTTTTAGAATTTATGAAGAACACTTAGAACTTGAAGATAGAACTTGAGAGAGATCAATTAGATGAAGAAAATTGAAGAATGAAAGTGTTTGTAGGTGTTTTTGGTCGTTGGTGTATGGATTAGATATAAAGGATATGTTATTTTGTTTTCTTGTAAATAAGTCATGAATGATTACTCATATTTTTGTAATTTTATGAGATATTTCATGCTAGTTGCCAAATGATGGTTCCCACATGTGTTAGGTGACTCACATGGGCTGCTAAGAGCTGATCATTGGAGTGTATATACCAATAGTACATACATCTAAAAGCTGTGTATTGTACGAGTACGAATACGGGTGCATACGAGTAGAATTGTTGATGAAACTGAACGAGGATCTAATTGTAAGCATTTTTGTTAAGTAGAAGTATTTTGATAAGTGTCTTGAAGTCTTTCAAAAGTGTATGAATACATATTAAAACACTACATGTATATACATTTTAACTGAGCCGTTAAGTCATCGTTAGTCGTTACATGTAAATGTTGTTTTGAAACCTTTAGGTTAACGATCTTGTTAAATGTTGTTAACCCAATGTTTATAATATCAAAAGAGATTTTAAATTATTATATTATCATGATATTATGATGTACGAATATCTCTTAATATGATATATATACATTAAATGTCGTTACAACGATAAACGTTACATATATGTCTCGTTTCAAAATCATTAAGTTAGTAGTCTTGTTTTTACATATGTAGTTCATTGTTAATATAATTAATGATATGTTTACTTATCATAATATCATGTTAACTATATATATAACCATATATATGTCATCATATAGTTTTTTTACAAGTTTTAACGTTCGTGAATCACCGGTCAACTTGGGTGGTCAATTGTCTATATGAAACCTATTTCAATTAATCAAGTCTTAACAAGTTTGATTGCTTAACATGTTGGAAACATTTAATCATGTAAATATCAATCTCAATTAATATATATAAACATGGAAAAGTTCGGGTCACTACAGAAGATTTCTTCCATACCTGAGAATAAACATGCTTTCAAGTGTCAACCAAAAGGTTGGTGAGTTCATAGGTTTAATGTAATCAATCATTTCCATAATTTTAATAGACCACAAGATTTAATTTTTCCATAAATATACATCTCTTATCAGGCATTTTGCAAACTGCATAGAGATAAAAATCATTCATATGGTGAACACCTTGTAACCGACCTTAACAAGATGCATATAGAATATCCCCATCATTCCGGGACTCCCTTCGGACATGATAAATTCGAAGTACTAAAGCATCCGGTACTTTAGATGGGGCTTGTTGCGCCCAGTAGATCTATCTTTAGGATTCGTGTCAATTAGGATGTCTGTTCCCTAATTCTTAGATTATCAGACTAAAAAGGGGCATATTCGGTTTAATAATCCAGCCATAGAATGTAGTTTCAATTACTTGTGTCTATTTCGTAAAACAGTTATAAAAGCAGCGCATGTATTCTTAGTCCTAAAAATATATATTGCAAAAGCATTTAAAAAGGGAGCAAATGAAACTCACGATACGATATTTTGTAGTAAAAGTATGCATACGACTGAACTGAACAATGCAGGGTTGGCCTCGGATTCACGAACCTAAATCATTTATATATATATATTAACACATATAATGGTAATCAAATAAATTCATATATTATATCTTAACTTATATATCTTATATATTTAATTTGTATATATTTAAAATAGTTAATATTTATATAGTTTAATATTATATTTAAAAATCAATAATTTGTTATATGTAAATTTTTATATAAATACTCTTAATATATATAAATATATAATTATATGTAATATTATAGTAGTTGTAATATACATACTCTTATATAGAAAATATTATATTGTTAATATAAAAGTATTAATCATAAAAATAATATTAATAATAATATTATTAATAATAATAATAATAATAATAATAATAATAATAATAATAATAATAATAATAATAATATTAATGATAAGAATAATGATAAGAATAATAATAATGATAAATAAATAACTTAAATAACTACCTCAACGAAGTAGTTCTAAAAAAAATGCCCAAGTCTGGGTTTGAACCCGCGGCGTCCCGCTAACCCGATATATCCTTAACCACTCCTTTGACCTCGCTCTTTCCGATTAAAACTAGGATTTTAATTTAATTAACCCGATCCTATCTGTTTCCCTTTCTCTTTTTCTTCTTCTAAACTGGATCGACTAAGGACATTTAAGAACCATCATCATTTAAACTATATCATCTTCATCTCATTGCTTCATGATCATAATCATAAATTATATCATAATCAAGATCATTCATATTATTATTTCCATGATATATTTCCATCATCATCAATAACATTTATAACCTAAAATCATAATCACTATCATAATGACCTTCGGTTATCACCCTTCATTAAAATCATACAGCACAACTTCTACATCTTCATTCATTATACATTTTATCAAACTGCCACCATTACTAAAAAAATGAACACTTCGGTATATTAGCAAACATCACGAGCCCATATCATTAACATCATTACTATAATCCTCACGAGCCCAACTAGTTAGTCCAGTAGCAAACGAATCAGTAGCCCAAATTTACAGCCCATAAAGTAAATGAACGTCTAAATTTGTTTTAAATTTGTTATATGTCTCGTGAAATTAACAGCTGGAAAGTAGGGTTTGATCATAATCATAAGCTTACCTAATCACTAAACAAAATAGCACGTCCCTTTATTTGACTCATTTGTTTTTGGTCGGCCATCAAAGAAACCATTTAATCATCATCACACATAAACATCTCGTTTCAAAAGAAGATATGCAGTGGTTGGGTGATGATTAAAAATAGAAAAGAAGGAAAACAATAGCAGCGATTTAGATGGATTTCTCGATTGTTGTCTTGATTTTTATTTGAGACATAACAGTAGTTGCAGCAAACCGAAGCTACATCTCACAATGGATTTCATGGTGGGTTTCGATTTAATGTTTGAAATTAATAGAAACAGAAAAACAGAAAGAGATGGTGATTGGTAAGATGGAGGATGGTAGTTTCTGGGACTTCGAACAATAACACAAAAAAATAGCAGCAGAGACCGTGACAGTAACCAGTTGGTGGGTTATTGAAGATGACATGTTAATGATGTTTATAAGATGGTGATGATGATGGAACCAGAAAACAGAAGTATATAGTTCGTGGTGGTTATGATGGCGATTGCAGGTGGGGTTTGGGTTTCCTATAACCACATAACCAAAGGGTGTTCGGGTTTATTTCTTGGACGGAAAAGAGCAGCCATGATTGATCAACAATAGTTTTCAACTAGTGGTGATTGATCTTTGAAGAAAGGAAAAAAATAAAAATAAAACCTTAACCGTAACTCGATGGTGATTGAAGCTCACGGTGGTGGTTGTATCTTGTATTCTTTTAGTGGTGGGTCACTTGATGATAACAGGAAAAGGAAGGAATTGAATTGTAATACTCAAGTAGTTTTTGAACTTGAAACAGATAGATGTAGCTCGATGGTGGTGTACTGGAATGACCAAAACAGAATAGAACATGAACATACATGGTTTGTTCGAGTGGTGGTTTTCGGTGGAGAACTGAAAATGGGTTGATTTTGTTACCTTTGAATTAGAAAATAGCACACCTGTTTTGATTTGTAAGTCGAGCAGGAAATAAGCAATAGGGTGTTGGGTGATAGATGATGGTTTGTAATGTTTAGTTTAGTGATGATAATTTGAGTAGGGTTTAGTGATCTAATAAGGTGGTATTTGGTGGTGATCAAAGAGGTAATAGAAGTGAGAGTATGGTTGATGGTTGTCGAAGAGGAGAAGGCACAACATAAGTCGGGTGACAGAAGAAGAAAATGAAACGAAGAAGATGGTGTTAATATTCCTTATGTATGTATGATATATAATATAACAAAGACCAATTAACACAATAACATAATTATAATATCTAAAGTATTTTATGATAGAGACAAAAGCAACTAGTTGTTTGTTAATAATGTCAATTACTAATCAAGAAACAAGGATACCATTACTTGTTTAACAAAAGATGTTTAGTGGTATGTAATATAATATATATATATATATATATATATATATATATATATATATATATATATATATATATATATATATACACATATGTTATTCGTGTGTGTTCAACAAAGCAACAGAAAAATCAACAACAACTTGTGTTATTATCTCTTTTAATAAGAAAAGCCTTCATGAGGAATAATATATACTATTGTTTTCATGTATGTGATTATGCTCGATAAGGACAGAAACATATATATAATTCAATTATCTCACAAGCATAAAGGGAAGAGCATCCAAGGTTGCCGACAGTTTAATTCTTATTTACGAGTCGATGTTTATTTTAAAGTTCTCATAAGTTTATATTATATTTGTTTAATAACAAACTAATTGACAAACGAGTGTTATTATTTTAAATAAATGTATTCAAAGTTCGTTAAATATATATATATATATATATATATATATATATATATATATATATATATATATATATATATATATATATATATATTTGTTTTAATAACAAAATTTATTATATCGTAAATTATTGTACATATTTAATCCTAATAATTAAATCGTATAGTATTATATTAACATGTTTCAAATTATGATATATATATATATATATATATATATATATATATATATATATATATATATATATATATATATATATATATACATATCTATTTACAAAAAGTTGTTCATGAATCGTCAGAATCAGTCGAAGTCAAATGAATGTACGATAATAGTTCAAAATTTTTGATAATCAACATTACAGACTTTGCTTATCATGTCGAAATCATATGAGGATAAATTTTAAATTTGGTGTGAAATTTCTGGGTCGTCACATATGCAAATATTCAAAGGCACTAATGATATAAGGGACACACTCTGTAAACTCTTAGCATCAAATGTTGATGTCTTCGCCTGGGAGCCATCCGACATGACGGGTGTCCCACGAGAAATAGCCCAACACTGGATAAACGTAAACCTGAACATCACACCAGTTATTCAGAAGAAAAGAGCAATGGCGCTAGAACGAAGCAAATTCCTGGATAACGAAGTATAACGGCTGGTCGATGCCGGTATAATAAAGAAAGTAAAATATCAAACATGGGTGGCAAATCCCGTGATGGTAAAAAAGGCAGACTGATCTTGGCGCATGTGTGTCGACTACAAGGACATTAACAAAGCATTCCCAAAAGACAATTACCCTCTACCGGAAATCGACTGGAAGGTTGAGTCCCTCTCGGGTTTCCAGTTTCTGAGCTTCCTAGATGCATACAGGGATTACCAACAAATCCTAATGGCAGAAGTTGACGAAGAAAAGACTGCATTCTTCACAAACAAAGGCATTTTATGTTATACAAAAATGCCATTTGGGTTAAAGAATGTCGGAGTAACATACCAACAGGTAATCGACAAAGCATTCCAGGACCAAATCGGATGAAATATCGAAGCATATGTAGACGACATCGTCATCAATGTAACATCCCGCATTTTTCCGTTAAATTATTTTAACGCCCTTCTTTTTTTTAGATAATACCTTCCGTTATCTAAATTCGCATCTTTCGTTAACTAACGTTCTTAATATTTCCTTTATTTGATTATAACATCTCCCGTTTATTCTCGCGTATTTAAATTAATTCGTTTGGTTAAATCATGCACCCGCTTCTAAACTCGAGGAACCAAAGTTGGCTAGTGGGCAAGCTAGTTGACTAGGTCAACTAGTTAACCCACCATCTCATCCACTCATTCCCTTCTTCTCCTACCTCCTCCTTTCTTTCTCTCTAGTCACCAAGAACACCCTTTCACCCAACTTCAAAGATTCATCATCTATTTCAATTCAAGTAAGCAAACATCAAAATAAATTGTACTTTTGTGATCTTCTCTTCATCCTCTACATTTTGCTACCAATTTCTCTACTTGGGGTAAGATTTCTAAAAGCTCTAGATTTCTTAAATTCGTTTTATATACTTGAAATGGTGTTAGTTAGTGTCTATGGCTCAAGTCTAGCATGAATATGTGATTTATTTGCTCGATCTTGTTGTTTTGCATAAACTAGCATGAACACTTGAAATGGGTTTGTTAAATCTTTGATTTTGGTTGATTAAATGTTGTTAGATGTTAAACCTTGTGTGTTAAAGGTGTTACTAGCATCATTAGCTTCGTTTTGGTATGTTGGATGACATGAAAACCTTGCATTAACATGATTATTGATTTTGTGATTCTTGGCTAGGGTTTGATAGCTTTTAAAATGAACTTTTGATGCCTTGAATGCCATGAGACATTGTTAGAAAGTGTTTAATTTCAATGTATGTTAAATTACCTTCGAAACGGCATATAATACACGTAAATTGGTTGCCCGAATCATAAAATGTGTTTTACGAACTTGAAACATTAATGATGAACTTTTAACAATCATTCGACGAGGATTTGGTCATTTTAAATGATGTATTTGTTTGATGATATGTATTTATTTGTATTCCTCGTCAAAATACCTTTCCAACGATATAAGATACGCGTCTTGAGTGTTTTCGGTTCATAAGTTGTGTTTGAAATGAGTTTGGTTCGAGACTTGTCAAATTTCAGCTTCAGCAACCTGTAGTTCATTGGAATGACATCCCATATCTTAGATGCCATCCTAGCTTTCACATATGGATGCCGTCCAGCCTATTTGGATGCCGTCCAGATGAACTACAAATTTCTGCTTCGTTTGGTCGTTTGCCGTTTACTTCTAACTATGCTACGCACCTCCGAGTAACATGTAACTTGTTCTAACATGCTCATATATGAATATATAACTTAGAAAAATTGTCGGATACCCGACCCGACCTCGTTGACTTTGACTTTGACCAAAGTTTGACTTTTAGTCAAACTTGACCAAATACTTATGCAATCGTTCTAATCTTCGTTTATACTTGATTCTTGCATGAAACTTGACAACGTGATTCACATGCTATATTAATCGAGTCATAACGAGCCATAGGACTAATTGAACACATTTCAACCGAACTTGTGTCGCAACTGGTAATTGATACGACTTATTTCAAGTACTTTGGCATGCAACTATGGTGAGATCATAGTCCCATCTTTTCAACGACTTTTATACTTTAAATCATGGGCTGAGAAACATATATGGTGTATACTTTTATACTTTGAACAAAAGTACGAAAACAAACATTCCACAGCGAGTTAGAACAAAAAGCCTCAATTCAATTATCATGTAAACGTGAACTTATGTTATGTGATCACATGGGCTTGACGAGCCCTCACTCGGACGGTTCGCTACCGTTAGCGGATGAAATATATTTTCGGGTATAGTGTAGGTTCTAACACTAATTCAATAGGGTTCGTATACAGTTAAGTCTAGATAATTGGGTGCTCGCGAACATACTTTTGGAATGCAAACGATTTGGATAATCAACTATACAAAATCTTGTGGTTCAAACACAACATTTATAAACACACCTATGATTTCACCAACGTTTTTCGTTGACAGTTTTCTATATGTTTCTCAGGTTTATACTTGGCTACTTGATACATGCTTCCACGTACACTTATACTTGCTTGGGGTCAAGCATACATGCATACACTTTGATTACTTGCTTGGGGTCAAGCATACATGCATACACTTTGATTACTTGCTTGGGGTCAAGCATACATACATACATACGCTGTTGATAGCAATCGAGATTTACAACTTATATTATGTCGCAAATTATTTCATTTATACTTTATAACTTTTGTAAACTTAAACTCCTTGTTGAACCGTTTGGTAACTAAACTTTGTAAGTCTTACACGTTTTAAATGAATGCGACATAATTTTGGTCAAACGCGTCTCATTTAGGGACTATGACCACGTAACGGGACCTAAGTAAACGATGCCGTCAATGACGTTTTTTTCGGGTCGTTACAGATGGTATCAGAGCCACGTTTAACCTTAGCCGTAAAGGTAGTCACGCGTCCGGCTGTCATGCCGGGCACCCTGAACGGACTATGCTTTTTGGCGGGTTAATCGTAGAGGGGGTTCTCACAGTGTAACCTGTGACGAAGCATTGGCTCTTACCCCTTGCGGTCCCTTTGTAGGAGGGTTGGCAGTTTGGTAGAAATGCGGGCCGTAAAATCAGTATCTGAGGTACGCTCAGTGGTCACCAAGCAGTTAGCTGGAAAGGCACTGAGTGGGTTTCTACCCCATCTGTTGTTACAGATGGTATCAGAGCATTGGTTGTAGGGATCTAGGATGTACATTAGTATGTCTGACAGAGTTGTTAGGATGCATTAGTGAATCTAGACTACAACCGGATAGTTAACCATTGCATTCTGACTTGCATTTGCTATAGATAGCACTTACATGACTACTTGTGCATTTATACTTGAATCATTCTTAGGCGAACTTCTTAATGGTACCAAATTATCATCATACGAACTCGTAATCTACCACTTTCTGATAACACACATAAATTCAAGATTCATACGCGTAAGAATGACTACGACTTCATTCGTTACTCTAGTTCGGGAACTTTGTCTCCCGGGTTATTATTTACCACCGTCCCAACTTACTATCCACGAGTACTATAAAGTTTCCAACACTATGGAAATCACTAGCCACTACCGATGTTACACCGGTGTTCTTCACTATCTACCACTTCTTGTTACTACCCCCAATACTCTAGGAGAGTATCATCATCAATACTTATCACTACGGTTGCGTACTACTCGTTATCATAATTCGTTACTCCTTTCGTACCTAAGGACATTATTGGTTGACTTGAACCGCATTGACGTGAACAATCGTTTATACACTTCCCTCGGGAAATGCTTCTTCAGAGTTGCACAAATTCTTTCGATTCGATACGAGTCACTTTAGAGATGCCGTTACATTTTGTTCATTTTAAATCTTCACGATTACACGAACTTGATTCTATGGAGTGATGTGGGAATGGAGGTATGAGTTAGCATAATATAATGACACTCGATCAACGTAGTTATATTATGGTAAGTCATACCAAAGTTCTAATGACTCGTGATGGTGATTGGACTCGATCAACCAAATCACCATCATGTGCCATGTACATGACTTTATTTTTCCTTGTTGCCATCCGAAAACTTAGAGAATATTGATAACAACCATACCAGGGACACATCTTGATATTACCAAATCCTATTTATGCTTCTGAATGAATGACCAATTCTTTCAACTTCAAAACATATGTTACACGTGTATACTATCTCGTCGTCACACACTTTTATCGACGAACTACGAAACGCTTGATATGCTCACATCGAGGCAGAAACTTCTCCCGCATTACACTCGTACTTCCGTGTAAGGAAAACCTTTATCTAAATTCTCAATGGAGAGGGAGACTCTTCACGTTATACTAGTATTCGCTACGAGGGTGAATGGTCTTAATGAACGTTTTCAGCAACCGATAAGAAACTTGTTCTAACAAACGTCTTCAAGTCCTAACAAACTTGTTCAAACATATTCTAAAGAAATTCTATCTCGGCACAGCGTGCCATTGCCATTTAAATTTCAGATCGAAATACTCGTTTCACTTCTAAATTTCGGAGTGCCTTACAAGAAACCTTGCGAACACGTCTAAACATGAGTACCGTGTATCATCCGCAAACTGACGGACCAAGCAAACATATGATTCAAACCTTGGAAAACATATCACGAACTTGTATTATTGCATTTAATTGATTCCTCTTACAACGATATCTATCATTCGAGTCTTAATGCCACACCTTTTGAAACTCTATATGGCCGCAAAATGTCGTTCTCCTATTCGTTGAGCCGAAGTAGGTGACAAGCAAACCACCGGACCCAAACTCATTCACGAAATAACCGTTAAGATCGTTCAAATCCAAGAAAGGCTCAAGACGGCCCGTAGTCGCCAAAAGATCTATACCGATGTTAGACGTAAACCTTTCGAATTCCAAGTGGGTAACCGCGTAACGTTAAAAGTCGCACCTTGAAAAGGTGTAATCCGTTTTGGGAAACGTAGAAAGCTAAATTCGCAATATTTTGATCCTTTGAAAATCTTGGAGCGTATTGGACCTGTTGCTACCGTCGAAATCCCAACTCGATCGAATTCTGTTCATCTTACATTCCATGTATCAAACTTAAATAAGTGTCTTGCGAAACAAGAACTTGTTATCCTCTTCGATGAGCTTACTATCGACGATGCACTCCACCTCCTAGGAGAACCGGTTGAAATTATGAATTGTGAAACAAAACTCTAAAACAACTTAAAACCCCGACGGTCAAGTTCGTTGGAATGCCCAAGGAGGTACCCTCACTTATCCGTAGAATTGGTAACACAACATCTCGGTGAGGAAACAACAACAGCTACTTTCAACTAAATTTCGGGACGAAATTTCTTTTAAGGTGTGGGTAATGTAACATCCCGCATTTTTTCCGTTAAATTATTTTAACGCCCGTCTTTTTTTTAGATAATACCTTCCGTTATCTAAATTCGTATCTTTCATTAACTAACGTTCTTAATATTTCCTTTATTCGATTATAACATCTCCCATTTATTCTCACGTATTTAAATTAATTCGTTTGGTTAAATCACTCATCCGCTTCTAAACTCGAGGGACCAAAGTTGGCTAGTGGGCAAACTAGTTGACTAGGTCAACTAGTCAACCCACCATCTCATCCATTCATTCCCTTCTTCTCCTACCTCCTCCTTTCTTTCTCTCTAGTCACCAAGAAAACCCTTTCACCCAACTTCAAAGATTCATCATCTATTTCAATTCAAGCAAGCAAACATCAAAACAAATTGTACTTTTGTGATCCTCTCTTCATCCTCTACATTTTGGTACCAATTTCACTACTTGGGGTAAGATTTCTAAAAGCTATAGATTTCTCAAATTCATTTTATAGACTTGACATGGTGTTAATTAGTGTCTATGGCCCGAGTCTAGCATGAATATGTGATTTATTTGCTCTATCTTGTTGTTTTGCATAAACTAGCATGAACACTTGAAATGGGTTTGTTAAATCTTTGATTTTGGTTGATTAAATGTTGTTAGATGTTAAACTTTGTGTGTTAAAAGTGTTACTAGCATCATTAGCTTCGTTTTGTTATGTTGGATGACATGAAAACCTTGCATTAACACGATTATTGATTTTGTAATTCTTGGCTAGGGTTTGATAGCTTTTAAAATGAACTTTTGATGCCTTGAATGCAATGAGACGTTGTTAGAAAGTGTTTAATTGCAATGTATATTAAATTACTTTCGAAATGGCATATAATACATGTAAATTGGTTGCCCGAATCATAAAATGCGTTTTACGAACTTGAAACATCAATGATGAACTTTTAATAATCATTCGACGAGGATTTAGTCATTTTATTCCTCGTCAAAATACATTTCCAACGATATAAGATACGCGTCTTGAGTGTTTTCGGTTCATAAGTTGTGTTTGAAATGAGTTTGGTTCGAGACTTGTCAAATTTCAGCTTCAGCAACCTGTAGTTCATTAGGACGCCGTCCCATATCTTGGATGCCATCCTGGCTTTCACATCTGGACGCCGTCCAGCCTATTTGGATGCCGTCCAGATGAACTACAAATTTCTGCTTCGTTTGGTCGTTTGCCGTTTAATTCTAACTATGCTACGCACCTCCGAGTAACATGTAACTTGTTCTAACATGCTCATATATGAATATATAACTTAGAAAAATCGCCGGATACTCGACCAGAACTCGTTGACTTTGACTTTGACCAAAGTTTGACTTTTAGTCAAACTTGACCAAATACTTATGCACTCATTCTAATCTTCGTTTATACTTGATTATTGCATGAAACTTGACAACGTGATTCACATGCTATATTAATCAAGTCGTAACGAGCCATAGGACTAATTGAACACATTTCGACCGACCTTGTGTCGTAACCGGTAATTGATACGACTTATTTTTTTAGGTCAAGGATAAGCAACTTTCGTTTGCACAACGTTTAATTTCAAGTATTTGGCATGCAACTACGGTGAGATCATAGTCCCATCTTTTCAACAACTTTTATACTTTAAATCATGGGATGAGAAACATATACGGTTTATACTTTTATACTTTGAACACAAGTACGAAAACAAACATTCCACAGCGAGTAAGAACAAAAAGCCTCAATTCAATTATCATTAGTTACACTTGCAGGGTGTAAACATGAACTTATGTTATGTGATAACATGGGCTTGACGAGCCCTCATTCAGACGGTTCGCTACCGTTAGCGGATGAAATATATTTTCGGGTATAGTGTAGGTTCTAACACTAATTCAATGGGGTTCATATACAGTTAAGTCTTGATAATTGGGTGCTCGCGAATATACTTTTGGAATGCAAATGATTTGGATAATCAACTATACAAAATCTTGAGGTTCAAAAACAACGTTTATAAATACACCTATGATTTCACCAACGTTTTTCGTTGACAGTTTTCTATATGTTTCTCAGGTTCATACTTGGCTACTTGATACATGCTTCCGCGTACACTTATACTTGCTTGGGGTCAAGCATACATGCATACACTTTGATTACTTGCTTGGGGTCAAGCATACATACATACATACCCTATTTGATAGCAATCGAGATTTACAAGTTATATTATGTCGCAAATTATTTCATTTATACTTTATAACTTTTGTAAACCTAAACTCCTTGTCGAACCGTTTGGTAACTAAACTTTGTAAGTCTTACACGTTTCAAATGAATGCGACATAATTTTGGTCAAACGCGTCTCATTTAGGGACTATGACCAAGTAACGGGACCTAAGTTAACGACGCCATCAATGACGTTTTTGTCGGGTCATTACAATCAAAAGCAAAACAGAAGAGCAAATGATTTTGGACATCATTGAAACGTTCGATTCACTACGAAAAATATATATGAAGCTAAATCCGTCAAAATGCTCATTCAGAATGGAAGAAGGCCGTTTCTTAGGCTTCACGATAACTCCGAGAGGAATCAAGGTAAACCCGAAGAAAATCCAAGCAATCGAAAGCATGCAGTCACCCAGGAGTAAAAAAGACGTGCAAAGCTTAAACGGGAAGCCAGCGGCACTTACAAGGTTTCTGTTACGGGTGGCCGACAGAGCCCTTCCCTTTTTCCAAACGTTAAAGGGCTCTCTGAGCAAGAAAGATTTCATTTGGACGGATGAGGCTGAGAATGCCTTCCAGGATGTAAAGGCATTCTTAAAAGAACTGCCAACGTTAACGGCACCGATACCGGGTGAAACCCTCACGGTATACCTTGCCGCCTCCTCTGAGGCAATCAGCTCGGTTCTAATTGCAGACCGAGGTAAAACCCACATGCCGGTGTACTTCGTAAGCAAAGTATTACAAAACGGAGAAGTAAACTAGCCGGCCATGGAAAAACTAATTTACGCCTTAGTGCACACAGCCAGACGGTTACGCCGATATTTTCAAGCACATCCGATACAAGTTTTCATGGACCAACCGATCAAACACGTCCTGACTAGACTAGAAATTTCTGGAAGAATGGCGAAATGGGCAATAGAACTTGGCGAGCACGAAATCACCTTCCTCCCGAGACATTCAGTCAAGGGCCAGGTCATACCCGACTTCCTGGTAGAGCTCCTGTGACGACCCGAAAAATTCTGACCAAATTTAAACTTAATCTTTATATGATTTCGACACGATAAGCCAAGTCTGTTAGGTTGAGTCTCAAAAATTTTAAACTGTTTCATATATCCAATTACCCTTCAACTATCTCCGACGATTTACGAACCATTAATTGTAACTAAATGTGTATACATATAAATATAAATATATATATATAATAACTAAAAATAATAATATACGATATAAGTAAAATTGTTAATAAATCTATATATATATATATATATATATATATATATATATATATATATATATATATATATATATATAGAAAGTATATCAAATATAATTATTTAATAATTGTAATACTCGTTGGACGTTTCGATTATTATTTAGAGAAGTTTAATTCGAACTTATATGATTTTAAAATAAACGGTGATACGAAAATGAATGCTATAAATTATAGGCTTATTAAAAATGTATTTAGGACATCGTTATTAAATTTTAGCACTTTTTATATTTTATCCAGAATCGAGCGGGACAGTTGATGTAATTTTTATTTAATAAATTAATTATCGAATTTTATACCATAATAACGGAATTAAATAAAGGAAGTTAATTTAAAATTTTGGAATTTCTCTGTAGACTTTTATCCGTCACTGACTAACAACGGAGTACGAAATCCGGTCCGTGAAAGATGACTACTAATTCAATCACACGTTTCCTTAATTAATATACATTATTATATTAATTATTATTATTATTATATATGTTTTTGTTATCTAATAATCGATACCATAATCAAAATATGAATCAAGATATAAATCAGTGATTGAGTTACTGTGTTTGATTATCACTTTAACTTTATATTAAAAATATCAACTAGTATCGAATCTTTTGCTATATATGTTTTGGATACTTTTGGCTTTTGTCTTCCTTCACAAACGAACTCATACATATATTATGATATTTTATTTTTATATTATTATTATTATTATTATTATTATTATTATTATTATTATTATTATTATTATTATTATTATTATTATTATTATTATTATTATTATTGGGTACTGTAAATGTGGTATATATATGTATTGATATATATTACTTCACCACATGAACCACAATTGATACAACCGTTTCTATCTTAAAACATCCACCATCTTCTCCTATAACCGATACTTTATATTTTCTAATTCATTTCGATTAAACCCATCAACCACCATCTCTTTCATTTATTTATATTCTTTTTCTGCTACTTTATGAAATAAAAATGACATAACCACTTCCTGCATATGCCACTCGAACAGCTCTACTAACTGTTGCTATATTCTATATACATTTCAATTATAAACTCAACCACATCATCGATTTAATGCTCAGGTTTCCATTCTGCTTCTACCACGACTTTCTTGCAGCTGTGAACAACCTACAACCACTACCACTCACTTACTTGAAGGACTCTATATAAACATCATTAAACCACAACTATCTTCAACCTTGATCACTAACCGAACATCACCCTACCCGGCATCCTTCTTGTTACTTTCTTTTCCGATATAGATGCAACCACCCTCCACCATCGTCCTCATTTGAAACCCAGGCTACTTCAAATTCTATATTTTTTTCTGATCAAACCTTTAAACCCATGTCACAATTGCGTTGTATTTTTTATGTTTCTTATTATCGAACACCATTTAAATTTTTTTTGTTTTGCTACAGTAGTCTTTTGTTTATGCTTCTTCCATTATTTATGTTACAAGTAAAAAACCATCACAACCAACTGCTCGCTGATGTGTGCAGCGTGGGGTACGAAATACTATATATTTTTAATACGAAATACGATTCGAATTACACAAATTTTAATTATTTATTTACAGATGGGATATACCTAAACCTTGCTACAACACTATAGGCAGTGTACCTAATCGTAGAGTAGTATAGTTTTTAGCAAGTCCGGTTCGTTCCACAGGGAGACGGCTTATTTTACACTATATTTTTATATAACTATATTTGTACAAAATATATATATTACAATTATTATTATTATAAAAGGGGGTTTTACCGTTTAATGACTGGTTTGTCGATTTTATATTTTAAGCGAATCGTAAAGTAAATGACAATAATTAAAGTGCGTAAAATAAATAACAATAATTAAAATAACAAAAAAATAAAAGTACGAGGAAATATGAAATAAAATATATATTATTCTTATTTAAACTTCCGTACTTATGATGTTTGACGTTTTGATTTTTATTTATTACCCTGGGTTAATTGTCCTTTGTCCTGGATTATTCGATAAGTCCATCTGGTTTTGTCCATAATAGTCTATCGGTCATAATTATAAAGTGCGAAGGTCTTCGCCAAATTAACCTTATACCCGAAGTCAAATATTCCAACTAATTGGGGATTTAAACCGTAATAAGGTCTTAATACTTTGTTTAATGATTACACCAGGTTATCGACTGCGTGTAATCTAAGGTTTTAATACTTTATTAACAATTACACCAATTACCCTTGTATGTAATCCACCCCTGTTTTAATGAGTCCATTGATTATTAATCCATTCCCCGTGTCCGGTTAAATTAACAATTATTAGTATTTATAAATATCCCGCCTACCGTACCCGATCAAGCGTATGTGGTTATATATAACTAAGTCAAATTGTAAATCTCTATATTAATCAAATATAAAGTCCATTAATAACCCATAGTCTCATTTTCACAAGTGTCGTTCTTTTGTCCAAACCCCAATTATGGTCCAAAGCCTAATAACCCGGTCTTAATATTTAGCCCAACATCATGATTACTTCGGCACAAATAACCATAATAATAACTTAAGTACGAGACATTAATTTAAAAATGAGAACATAGCTTACATTGATTATTTATCGCGTAGTGTTACACGGACAGAACTTCGACTTCAAAACCCGTAAAATAACCGTTACAATACCCAAACTAATCTAATATAAAACTAAACTATATTTATATTATATATAATATATATTATAGACAGAGAGATAGATTAATGGTGTATGGATTCAGCAGAAAGCTAGAGCTTTTATAGGCACATTTTTGATCCTGGCGGCTCCGCGAGTGCTGAGTTTTTACCCTTTACAGCTCCGCGAGTGCGGAGCTTCAGATTCCAGCTCACCAAATTTTGGATCCTAGCTTCGTTGACATATTTATTATATATATATAATATATAAATAATTTATATAATTATTTATATATTATATTTTATTCTTGTGCATTGTTGACTTGTAATTTTAGGTCCGTTGCGTCACGCATTTACGCCCGGTTTATGTCCCGGTTCCAGATTTTCGAACATCCTTTCGTACGTGTAGTTATCTTGTACTTTGCGTTTTGCGGTTGTACTCTTGTAATTTTTAGACGCTTCTTATCAGTAAATTGAACCACTTGAATTGTATCTTGTACATTTGAGCTTTTTGGTCATTTGCGTCTTCAAATCTTCGTTTTCGCCTCTTGTCTTCGCACTTATTTATTTAAACAAATATTACTTGAAAATAGAACATTTGCAACTGAAAACTTCACATATTGGAAGGATATTGCGCCTAAATATATGTTCATTTGGAGCACTATCAAATATCCCCACACTTGAACGTTGCTTGTCCTCAAGCAATACAGAACTTGAAATTAAATCACACTTCACTCGAATCACTTCTTTATTCTCACACTTTATACATCAGTGATTTTGATACGGCGGTATAAACAATGATAGTAACATTGTGGTTTACAGTCCCACATGACTATAAAAATTTAGATCCTTTAAGGAAATTGGATCTTTATGAAAACATTTGATCTTTTGAAAATTCATTCTAGCTTTTACCCTAGATAAGTTTTCTGATTTGACCCACCATCGTTGTTGCAAAATATATTTGTGGATCAATATTTTGGCTAAAAACTTTTAGGTTCGTGTAATCCACTGCTATCCCTGTATCGAAAAGAACACATCTAGTTTACTTGTTCCGTATATTACCTTTTGACAAACTACCGTCCGGTTGTAAAGGAAAGCGATGAACAGGAAACTGTTAAGGCAATGTCTAATGACATGCATTTGTTCATGGTCTAAAACGTGTCAGATGCAATTACTATCCTTTGTAGGAGCAATAGTAAAGATCACCCTATGATATTTTTCAGTCTGGCACAAGGTCCTGTCTCCGACCATGATATGCAACCACCGTTCTTACGGTTGACACTCGATTGGGTTCAGGTGACCTAATGAATTCTGATGAATTCTCAAGATTTTACGTTCAATGGTAATGAACGCATTGAAAATAGGTTTTCAGAAAATTAATCGGTTTTAATTTGATCAAAATATTTTCTCGTTCAAGCTCGAGTTTAGATATCATCGAATTCCATAAGTTTGTAATTCTCAATCTTTAAGGTCAATCTCAAGGATTGAGTAATATCAGGCTTAAAAGCTGATTTTTAATCTTTTAGGAGATTATCCTTTCTGGGGGTCTGATTCATTAGTCTTATCAAGCTAATTTGCACGACGCCCTCCCTATTTTACGAGACAGAACCTCTCATAGTTAGGATAAGTCTGACTACTTGGCGACCCTGTTTGATGCTGAGGTCCATGGATTTTCTGCTGATTTTAGTGATGACTTTTCTAGATTTTTCGTCAACCTACAGCTGGTCTGAACGACAACTTCTTGACCTAAATCAAGAAGCGCGTGTCTTTTTAGGAAGACTTTACTTCCTTTTAATGATGGAATTGATTCATCGTGTGGATCCATCTCTCTTTCAAATATATTACAGTAAACCGGGTAAAACAGTTAATTTAGTCCAAAACAAAAGCACCTGCAATAAACTTTACAGAAACATGTAATAGATAGTTTTTAATTGAATAACTTGGTGCATTCTCCCCACACTTGGCTTTTTTCGTTCGTCTTTTTATATCTTAATAAATAAATTCAAACGTTTTAGTTGTTTCTCAATTTATGTCCTTTTCGAGGTAACGATAATTTCGGCATTAACACCTAGTTTTATCGTTCATAAATATGTATAAACATGATTTTGAATTCATTTAGTTGAAAATTTTTCAAATTTTCATAAAATTTAGAAAATAAACCAAGTACAAACCCGAGAGAATTTATAACCCTTCCCCACACTTGAGATCATGCAATGCCTTCATTTGCATGAAATCAGACTATAATTATAAATTCATGAGGGTGATTAGTGTAGAAAAGTTATTAAGAATACCCAGTTTGTAATTTCAAAGCTCGTTGAATGATAGATGGTGCACCTCATCGTTCATTCCTTCTTGTTTTATCACACATGTTTTTCTTCAAAAACGGCTGCTTTTCTGAACTATTTACTAATATTTGAAAATGCGTCTTTTACCCTAATCGTGCATTTTTATTAACGAGTTATGCACTAACTCGAACCCCTAATTTAACGTTAAGTGTGGTTAAACTTCCCCACACTTAGCTGACGACATGTGAAGTCGGTAGAATATGTTTCAAGAATTAAAATAGTGAGCCAGTTATTTACATCTCGGGTGGTGTATAATATATCAATGGGTTTAAAGTTTAGACCCACCCGATCATCACTACTTAATTCTTTTCTAAGTGTAGCTTTTAGTAAATGGATATGTATCTTTTCTGGTTCTTGGTCAAATGGATCGATATACACTGACATACATATTATAGGGTGGACAATTCCTAACATTTCCTTCCATTCATTCTCGGGATCAAAGGTTTCACCTCTATTACCCAATTGGGTGAAATTCGAGGTGTCATTATCTATTACAGCTCGTAGTTCATCTTCGGTAGATGACTCGTCTATTGAGAATATTGGGTTGGAAGGTTGTGGAATGGTGAATTTCGGGATCGAAGTAGATTCTTCTTCATTAATGGTACTTATCGGTCCCACCATTTTGGTCTCGGGGGTAAAATTTTCAACGTTATTGTTTTCCCAAGAGTACCAATTTGTCACCCTTACTTCTTTTTCATCCATTGATGGATCGATGATTTCGTCGGTAGAGGCTAATGTGTCGATATGTTGTGAAATTGGTAAAACTGAATAAAAAGTATCATCAGGATAATTGGTGATTTCGGAGCTCTCGAATTCAACAAAATTCGACGATATGAGATTTTCTTGCACAATACTCCTCAGATCAACAGGTGATAGAGTTTCAGCTTGCCTATTTACAAACTCTCTCATTTGTTCATTTTGAGCATCAAGTTCTTCGAGTTTGATTTTCATATAATCTAAAGAATTTTCAGACACATAATTTTCCTCGTCCTCTGGTTGTTGAGTTTGGATATATTCTTGGGAATAATCCCAATTTGAATTGTATTCTTCATAATCATTCCATTCAGGTTCCATGGGTGCGTAATTTTCCAAAGGAACATAATAATAACATTCCCATGTTGAATGATAATCTCCACAGATTTCACAACCAGTTATTGTTTCATCATTCATGATCCAAGATTGACCGAACGAATTTTTATCAACACCCGTTTGAGAGTATTGATTTCGTATGTCATAAAGAGTTTCCAAAATATTTTCGAGATTTTCCATACTACACTTATTACCAAATTTTAGCTACAATGTGGTGCATTTACTAATTATCCTATTAGTTATAAACTAAAAATTATATAAGTTATCAAATTAAAGACTTTTTTGCTTTTGCCCACGTTTTGAATAGCCAATAGATGCAGCAGGTAGCCAGGACCCTTTAAATCGGAAGCCCACAACTCGCCACTAACAAATCCAACTATTACAACGAATCAGAAAATTTTGGATGTCTATCAATTTAACCACTTAAAATAATTTTTCGTCGAAATTTAAAGATTAAAAATTCTATGTACTAAAACGAGCGCGTAGAAATGAAAAAGAAAAAGAGCGTCGAAAAACGTCGAAAAAAAATAAAAATTAGAAAGAAAAATGTCGAAACTTAAAAGTCTAAAAATTAAATCTAAAAAGTTGCGCCTAAAGGTCCAAAGGCAAATGCAATTGTATTCGAAAAATGGAAATTACTTAAATTGGCACTAAAATCTATTAAAAACTAAAGCGAAAAACGGCGTCGCATAATTCTAAAGCATCTAAATTCTAAATTTAAAGAAAAAGCACTTAAGGAATTTTACGGCAAAACTTAAAAGTCTAGAAATATAAAATTAACTACGGCAAAAACTATAACTTAAAACTATATATTACGAACGCCAAATATTACGAAATAAACGATAAAAATACAAATTATAACTAAAATGATAAAAATACAAATTTTATAAAAAAATATTATTTTTATATTATTATTGTATAAAAATATTAATCTATAAATTTAATAATAATATTAAAACTTAATATTACTAATTATATATTAAAACTAGAAAATTAAATAAACAAACTCTAATTAATAACAATAATTTAATTAAACCCTAAAAATTAAATAATAAAAAATAAAAATTTAACCTAAATTCGTAATTAATGCAGCTAGGGTTGACCTGTCAGACGACTTCACGAGTGCGGTCTGCTGGTGCCAGAAAAGCTCCGCGAGTGCGGAGTTAACTATGCATGCTTAAACTGGTTCGGCAGGTTAAGTTTTTTTTTTTTAACTTTTATATTGTTTTTCTAAAAATTATATATAAATATATTTATAAAAATATAGCTTTCGTCGAGTCCCAGGTAGCGGCGCCAAAAACTTGATGTGTGCAGCGTGGGGTACGAAATACTATATATTTTTAATACGAAATACGATACAAATTACACAAGTTTTAATTATTTATTTACAGATGGGATATACCAAAACCTTGCTACGACACTATAGGCAGTGTACCTAATCGTAGAGTAGTATAGTTTTTAGTAAGTCCTGTTCGTTCCACAGGGAGACGGCTTATTTTACACTATATTTTTATATAACTATATTTGTACAAAATATATATATTACAATTATTATTATTATAAAAAGGGGTTTTACCATTTAATGACTGGTTTGTTGATTTTATATTTTAAGCGAATCCTAAAGTAAATGACAATAATTAAAGTGCGTAAAATAAATAACAATAATTAAAATAATAAAAAAATAAAAGTACGAGGAAATATGAAATAAAATATATTATGCTTATTTAAACTTCCGTACTCATAATGTTTGACGTTTTGATTTTTATTTATTACCCTGGGTTAATTGTCCTTTGTCCTGGATTATTCGATAAGTCCATCTGGTTTTGTCCATAATAGTCCATCGGTCATAATTATAAAGTGCGAGGGTCTTCGCCAAATTAACCTTATACCCAAAGTCAAATATTCCAACTAATTGGGGATTTAAACCGTAATAAGTTCTTAATACTTTGTTTAATGATTACACCAGGTTATCGACTGCGTGTAATTCAAGGTTTTTTAACTTTATTAACAATTACACCAATTACCCTTGTATGTAATCCACCCCTGTTTTAATGAGTCCATTGATTATTAATCCATTCCCCGTGTCCGGTCAAATGAACAATTATTAGTATTTATAAATATCCTGCCCACCGTACCCGATCAAGCGTATGTGGTTATATATAACTACGTCAAATTGTAAATCTCAATATTAATCAAATATAAAGTCCATTAATAACCCATAGTCTCATTTCCACAAGTGTCGGTCTTTTGTCCAAACCCCAATTATGGTCTAAAGCCCAATAACCCCGTCTTAATATTTAGCCCAACATCATGGTTACTTCGGCACAAATAAGCATAATAATAACTTAAGTACGAGACATTAATTTAAAAAGGAGAACATAGCTTACATTGATTATTTATCGCGTAGTGTTACACAGACAGAACTTCGACTTTAAAACCCGTAAAATAACCGTTACAATACCCAAACTAATCTAATATAAAACTAAACTATATTTATATTATATATAATATATATTATAGACAGAGAGATAGATTGATGGTGTATGGATTCAGCAGAAAGCTCGAGCTTTTATAGGCATATTTTTGATCCTGGCGGCTCCGCGAGTGCGGAGTTTTTACCCTTTACAGCTTCACGAGTGCGGAGCTTCAGATTCCAGCTCACCAAATTTTGGATCCTAGCTTCGTTGACATATTTATTATATATATATATATATATATATATATATATATATATATATATATATATATATATATATATATATATATATATATATATATATATATATATATATATAATATATATAAATAATTTATATAATTATTTATATATTATATTTTATTCTTGTGCATTGTTGACTTGTAATTTTAGGTCCGTTGCGTCGCGCATTTACGCCCGGTTTATGTCCCGGTTCCGGATTTTCGAACGTCCTTTTGTACGCGTAGATATCTTGTACTTTGCGTTTCACAGCTTGTACTCTTGTAATTTTTAGACGCTTCTTATCAATAAATTGAACCACTTGAATTGAATCTTGTACATTTGAGCTTTTTGGTGATTTGCATCTTCAAATCTTCGTTTTCGCCTCTTGTCTTCACACTTATTTATTTAAACGAATATTACTTGAAAATACAACATTCGCAACTGAAAACTTCACATATTGGAAGGATATTACGCCTAAATATATGTTCATTTGGAGCACTATCACTCGCTACTATTGTTCTGTGTTTTTTTGTTTTGAAAGCCGATTACCATGATGATAATAAAAACTGAATAATGATGATATGGACGTTGCAAGTGGTATCACACAAGTATAAAAAGGTGGCATTCTTTTTCTTTTCCAGCTGGTATTTTGGTGTTATAATATTGATAATAGAATGTGATGTGAGTTTAAGGATGGGGACGTGTATGGGATTCCAAATCCAACAAAATTTTCTTTAAATGGATCTTTATTCCATTGTTATATGAATCGAGCCACTGAATGGAACGTGGGACATCAAGGGGTATTCTTGTCTCTCAAGTACTTGAACATCTTGTTACATGATAATTGAATGGGGACCCTCATTCCACTTAATCACATCGATCTCACCATTTCCTTATTTAAACTAGTTAAACCGAAATCTTTTTAGTGAGCTTGTGGATCAGTTTTCTAAATGGGTCATTTATATTTTAAAGTAGTGTTGTTAATGGACTAATGATTATTGGGTTAGTGAAATATAAAGGCCAATATAAATGTTGGGCTACAACATAAAATATAACTAACTTTAACAATATAAATTCGTTCAAATCACTGCTAATGTCGACTACTGTTATTATGAAGCATACATAGTGATAATGATAAGGATATGAGGTTTATATAAGTGAAGTTAGATAATAGCGGGATGATTTTGCATGATAGATATTACGGTAATGATAGTGATTATGCGAGATGATGATGGTATTCGAATTTAAAGGTGATGATTTATGATATATGTATAGATAATGATGATGATGAGTCCATATGATATAGTAGATGATATGATATCGATAGGGAGGATTAATGATGATAATTAGATGTATATGATGATGATGAATACGGGTTTGATATTGATGATGATGTTCGGTTATATAAATGATGATGTGATAATCATGGGATGATGATGACGATTTATGAACGATAAAGATGATATGCTAGATGATGTGAGGGTCACGATTAAAATGATAACGATGATAATAGTTATGTTAAGTGATGATGGGATATGAAGAAGATAATGAATAGTTTTGGGTTTAGTTTGATGAAGAAGTGAAACAGAGATAACTGGTTAAATATAAATGAGTTTCATATTAAATCAGAAAAACAGAAATGGATGAGTGGTTTGTGGTGTTATTGGGTTAGCGGGAGGTCGCGAGTCCAAACCCGGAATTGGGCATTTTTTTAGGACTACTCCTTTGAGGTAGTTATTACTCATACTCTTATTATTATTATTTCATTATTATTTTTATTGTTGTTATTATTATTATTATTATTATTATTATTATTATTATTATTATTATTATTATTATTTATTATTATTGATTGTTATTACGTAATTATTATTATTAACAATATTAGAAATAAGATTATTAGTATAAATTAATATTATTATCATTATTATTATTATTAAAATATATAGTATTATTATTAATATGACTATTAAAATTTCTATTAAAATCATCATTTTATTTATAATTACCATTATTATATAAAACTTTATTTTTATGAAAACTAACATTTTTATCTTATTATTATTATTTTAAAAAAAACTATTATTATTATTAACATTACTTTTATTATTAGTATTTTTATCAAAACTATTAATATCAGTATCATTACTAAATCTAATTACTTTTAGTATTATTATTATTATCATAAAAAGATACAAATTTTTATTTATTATTATTGATATTATTTTATCAAATAAATAGCTATATAAGAATATATTTTAAACATATCGCATAACAACATTAATATTTTTCATAATAAATACTAATTATTTATCTAAAGTATATAAAATAAATATAGTTAATATAGTTACCAATGAAACATACAAGTTACTGAAATAACAATTAATAATATTATCTAAACTTGTTCGATTACGATTATATGTTTTAATATATATAATTGATATAGGTTCGTGAATCCGAGGCCAACCATGCATTGTTCAGTTCCGTCGTATGCATATTTTTACTACAAAATATCGTATAGTGAGTTTCATTTGCTCTCTTTTTAAATGCTTTTGCAATATATATTTTTGGGACTGAGAATACATGAGCTGTTTTTAAGTACTCAAACTACATTCTATGGTTAGATTATCGATATCGAATATCACCCCTTTAGCTTGGTAACCTAAGAATTGGGGAACAGTACCCCTAATTGACGCGAATCCTAAAGATAGATATATTGGCCTAACAAACCCCATCCGAGGTACGAATGCTTTAGTACTTCGATTTATTATTATACAGACGAGAGGATTCTGTTTTAGGGATATTCTATATGCATCTTGTTAATGTCGGTTACCAGGTGTTCACCATATGAATGATTTTACCTTTATGCAGACGAGAGGATTCTGCTATTGGAGTTATGTTATAAAATAAAAAACTTGTAGTCTATTAAAATATGGAAATGATTGATTACGATAAACCTATGAGCTCACCAACCTTTAGGTTGACACTTTAAAGCATGTTTATTCTCAGGTATGAAAGAAATCTTCTGCTGTGCATTTGCTTATTTTAGAGACATTACATTGGAGTTGTTCATGGCATATTTAAGTCAGTGCCTTGCAATGGGACCATATGCTGAAGACTTCGTCCAGGTGGATTAGGACGGGTCGCTTCATGTGGTATCAGAGCGGTGGTCTTAGCGAACCAGGTCTTGCATTAGTGTGTCTAACTTGTAGTTGTTAGGATGCATTAATGAGTCTGGACTTCGACTTAGTAGTTGTTAGGATACATTAATAAGTCTGGACTTGAACCTGGTCTGCATGTCAAAAGTTTTGTTTACCATTTTTTGTCGAAAAATATCTACCTATCATTTTTAGTCTCAACACGTCTTATTGCAATTATTGCATAGATGATGTACAGAAAAATTCATATCCCTTCACATTAAACCTTGTCTGACACCTTTCCTTAATTCCCTCCGTAATCTACGGGATCTTCTGTACTATATAAAGGTATTCTATGTAATTAGAATATCATCCAATATACGAAAATTATTTCATATTGAAAATCCTTTATCTAACCGTGCAAGATGAATTCTGCAACCAGTTCAAGTTTCTTGAATTCCGACAGCTATTCCGACATGGATATTCACTTAAGCTCCGAAAGCAGTGTAAACGAAATGGATCAACCAATTAGTCATTTTCAATTCTGGATGAATTGGGGATGGGTTCGTAGTCGACTTAACCGATAGAGACGAGAAGAAGGCGATCATTTTCACCCACCAACCTGCACTCTTGGTGAAGAACCTGAAGCACTTACCGGCGAACCCATTCGAAACATCATTTTCACTCTCATTTCCAGAGTATCTCGCCACGATTATATTCTATCTAAAATTCTAAACCTTATTCATCCGCTCGTTTCGACCGACAATCATCCTGGAGTAATGGAAAAAGTCAACGAGCTTCGAGCTTGAGTAATAAATTTGGAGAATATGGTTCAAAACTTACCAGCTTGAACAACACCACCGGCAACAATAGTACCTCCAACATCAACACCAGTACCACCAATGATAACTCCTAAATTATACAGTTTTTTGATAACATTTTGAGGAGTTATCTTAGTATTTTTGAGTCATTTTGATACCAAAACACACTAAAAAGGGTAAAAATGGGAAAAAGATATTTCTAATAATTATGTCCAAGTTATGTATTAAACAGGATCAAAAATGAAGAAAATTGCAGTTTGGCTGTATGAAGCCGCCGGCATGGTTCTAAGGAAGCCGCCGGCTTTGAAGGGAAAATACCAGAATATTCCAGAATCGATAATAATTGAAAGAACTTGTTGATCAAGAAAAAGGCAAAGGAAGCCGCGCGGGCTGGTCTGGTTTACACATTTTCTCAACTTATTGATCAAGTTCAAGTAAAACTGGAAACAAAATCAAGATAAAATCAGAAAGATCCGGCGAATCAAGTGAAGCCGCCGGCTTCAGTATGACGGTTATAAGGATTGACTTGCTAATCAAGTTTAACTTGCACGAGGAGTCACCGACTCAAGGCAAGCCACCGACTTCCCAATGAAGCCGCCGGCTTGGCAAACCACCCCAGAATACTATAAATTGAAGCCCCTGGTCTCAGTTTTCATATGTTCAAAAATTCAGAAGTTTGTAGAAGTAGATAGTTCATTTTTAGGGGTTTTCTCTAAACCCTTAGGTTAGATTTACTCTTTTGTAATCAAGATTCAAGATTTTATTCAAGTAATTTTACATCTACCTTCTTTACAAGGTATGATTCTATCTTTAATTTATTGTTTTGTCTATTTTATTTTCTGTAATTGTTTCTGTTCGTCTTTTATCATGAACTAAACATTCATAGTGATTACGTGGACGAAAGTCAAACTTCATCTGGAATTCAAATGAAGCCGCCGGCTTCACACTCAAGCCGCCGGCTTGGTGTGAAGGAAGCCGCCGGCTTCGTGCTTCGTCCTGTGCAGTTTCTGGTTCTTTTCCAGATCTGTATGGTTGACTTTCTATGATGATCTTTAAACTATTTTGAATCTGTTTTGCTTGATTACACTTGTTTGCCATGCTTAATGTTTAAATAACATGATTTTAAGGTTGATTAGTCCTTGATCTAATAAATCTATTATTTGATTCATGCTACTTGTTTAGATCTAGTCCATCAAACTTGTTAAATTGAATTGCATGCAACTAAGTTAAAGAGTTTAATAGTGATAAACTTATTTGATTTAAATTACGCTTATATAATAGAGGTTGATATTGTTAGGTTTAATCGAAGATCCTTCGTTTGGATTTGTTTAATTAATGATTGCATGAAAACTTAGTAGTAATTGGCTTTCAGCTAGTAACTTGAGTTGATCTACTTGGTGTTTAATAGCTTATATAATTTGTCAGTCTATTTGCATATTGATCCTCATCACAAGATTGGTATGTATCATGTAATTGAATTGAACATGAAGAATTAAGATGTTAGTTATCACATCACATATCTAGCATATGCTTTAAATCCTACTTATTGATTGATATGCAACATTTAGTTTAACCTATTAAGGGATAATAATTGGTCTATGATTGTTATTCTACTTTGTGTTAATATAAGTCATGAAACTTATTTAATATGAATCCCGTATGAATTGATTGTCCATGTAATCACTTGTATAATCACTTGTATACTTATTTGTATCTTTATCTTTATTTTTGAATCTTCAATTCCTTATGTTATTATGTTTATCTTTTAAAAAGCAAACTCTTTCCTAAGAGAAATCTATTCTATAAAAGACATAAAAATATATCTTTAATTCTTTAATAAGAATTAAATAATAAAAATAACTCTTATCGACACCACCCGTCTCATGGGACGATAACCTTACATACTACCTCTGATCGGGTTTTGTTGCTCGTTAGGGTGTTAAAGTGTAATAATTAAAAGGTTTTATAAATTTAAAAGTTGAAGATTAAGCTAAGCATTACTGCACACACTTTCAACACATCAACTTTTTGGCGCCACTGCCGGGGATTGGCGTGGTAAATACGGAAATTGGATATACTTTGGTTATTGATATTTCTTGAAAACGGGTGATGACTGTCTTCCTTTAGGAGAGGGTTGATGGGGTTCCGATTTAAAGTCTCCTGCCCAAACCTAGATGCTGACGGGTCACTTAAGTATTGAAAGATACAATAGGCCGTGTATGTTTGATTATTTGTTGTTATGCGATAAAAGTTGTTATTTAATATTTATATTGTTAATTACGTCTCTAATATTTAATATATTTAATAATTTAAAAAATACTTATACTCTAAGATACTTCTTAAATAGAAAATCTAAATATATAAATCCTTTAAGGCATAAAAGATTTTCTCCTAAAACATTTCTTTTCATGATTCTAGATCAAATGATTACTCGATCCAAGAAACTGGTCTTACAAAGAACGTTGTCAAATCCTGATATATTATTTAAACTTTATAAGGATTCGAAAATAGTTAAGAAATTAGATTTCCAAGAAGGAACTACTTCTAGTGATGATTCGTTATCTAGCCCTCCATCTAGTCCTGATTCTAATTTGGGATGTCTTTTTAGTTCAGAAATTGAAATGACTGATTCAATGGAAGCGTTAATGAAAGCTGGTCGGGAAGGATTAGGTCATGCTATTACTCGGCCCGAAATTAAAGAGAATTTTGATATTAAGGGTCCTATTTTTCATTTGCTAAAATATAATCAATTTAGGGGTACGGAGAAGGAAGATGCTAATGCCCACATTCGGAATTTTAAAGATATCTGTAATCTGTTTAACATTAATAATGTGGAGAGTAATATTATTTATCTTCGTCTTTTCCCATGGTCACTAAAGGATGAAGCTAGGGAATGGTTGAACTCATTACCTGAAGGAGATATTACTAGTTGGGATACAATGGTTGAGAAGTTTCTCACTCGATTCTTTCCTGCATCTAAAACTGTCACCCTTCAAACTAAAATTGCTAATTTTCATCAGAAAACTAACGAGTCTCTTTATTCTGAGTGGATTCGATTTGGTCAAATGCTTTGAGGTTGTCCGCAACATGGTTTGGATAAGTTTAAAAAGGTAACTACTTTCTATAAGGGTTGTGATATTGCTACAAGAAGAAAAATTGATACATCTGCTGGAGGAAACATTATGAGCGAAACTGCCGAAGAAGCTGAAACTCTTATTAACAAGTTGGCTGCTCATTCCCATGAATGGCACCAAGACTTAGATATTTCTCGTTCGGTGAAATCTGTTAGTTATGATTATGAAGATATGGTTAAAGCTATGAATGTGCAATTGGGTAATTTAGGAAGGCAGATTGAAAAGTTTACTAAGGAAATGCATATAATTAAGGTAGGTTGTGAAAAATGCCAAGGTCCTCATGCTACTAAAGATTGTGTTGCTAGTCTTTCCATGGAGCAAATCGAGAATGTTTCATATGTTAATCAATTTCAAGGAAACCCGAATTACCGAAATAATTATAATACGCCTTATCCTGCTAATAATAATAAAAACCCACCTGGTTTCTTTCCTGTTAGAGCACCCTTCATTCCAAATTCTTTTAATGCTCAAAAATCTAATCTTGAAGAAAGCATCCTCACTTTTATCAAAAATCAAAATGAAGCTAATGATAACATAAAAGCTCAACTTTCCCAAGTACAAAATAATCATCAAGCGTCCATTCAAAACTTAGAACGCAATGTTACTAAGTTATTCAAACTTGTCGAGGGAAACCCAGTTGAATCTGAAGTTTCTAAGGAAGTTCGTTTTAAAAAGGTAAATGCGGTTACTTTTATTAATATAGATGATAGTGATGACAGTGAAGGTTCTGATGATTCTGAATATGATTTTGACAAGGGGCCTAGGGAAAATGATCCTGAATATAATAGGTTTTGGGAAACTGTTAAAGGAATATCTGAAATAGAACATCTTGGAAGAAAACCAGTCCGTGAATATGTAGCCTCTAGAGGAGCTGATATAATGTGGGAATATGAATTGACTGAGGAGGAATTGTCCAAAGAGGTAGAAGAAATGAATGGTGGATATCCTGATTCGGAGGAAGAAGATGTTGCTACTAAAACCAAATCCATTAAGGAAGAGGATACTGATTTAGATGAATATGTGGACAAAGAAGTTGAAGCAACCACTCGCAAGATAGATAATGAAGCCGAAGAAGTCACAAAGTTCGCTGAATCATTGGAAGGAAATAAGCGTTGGGTATTTATTCCGCCACGTAATGAAATTCAGGATGATAATCTGGTTAAGGAAAAAGAATATGTTAGTGAAGTACCATTAAAACCAATTGAAATCTCAATCTCCGACTTTCCGATAGTTCGTGCTAATTCTGGAAAATTTCATATCCCTTGTGAAATTAATGGTTCCACATCTGTTCGTGCGTTAGCTGATAGTGGGTCTAGTGTGAATATTATGCCTTTTAGTATGTTTAAGCGATTGAAGTTAAACACGCTAGAACCTATTGATGGGATTTTTTATTTTGGTACTTAAAGTTTAAGTCGTCCAAGGGGTATTGTGAAAAATGTTAAAGTTAACATAGGGTCAACTAAATTTCTTATTCATTTCCTTGTTATGGACATGGTAGAACATAAAATCACACCTATTCTTTTAGGAACACCATTTCAATCCATATCCAAAGCCATCATCAATTATGTCAGTAATACTATTATTATTCATCAAGGACATCATAGTGAAACCCTGCCTATAACTTCAAAATCAGGTTTGAAAAGGAAGTTGAATGAGTATGAAAAAAGTAAGTGTGAAGAGAATAAGCCTAAGGAGTAAATTCGTGAGAAGAAAAGAGACGCGCAAACGACTCTATAATCAAAACTACCTATCTGTATATGTTTGTTTATTAGGACTATATTATGTCCAAGTTTTTTAATTGTTTTATTACTTTATTATAAATGTAAGAGCAATATAGCTCCTAAGTGTTTAAATGTTTAAGTGATGAAGAATTATTAATAAAATATTATGTTCATATTATGTTTGTGTTATTTAATATTCTTTTCAAGTTATTTATTCAATTCAAAAGAAGTCCGCAAAAGTGCTTGCAAATCATATTATGATCCTACAAATCGAGTAACATCACTCTTTCCCTTATTTTTTTTATTATGTCCTTTGTTTATTTATTTCATTCTTTTATTTATAAATGCAATGAGGACATTGCATAATCTAAGTGTAGGGAGGGAAGTGATTAATCACTTGAAAAAGTATAAAAGATACTATCAAATTTTCCCGAAAAGGTTAAAAAATGGGTATAATTTTAAATTTTTTCCAATTTTTCGAAAGTATAAATTCTTAGTCAAACTTATGTCTTTCTACTAACTTAATCTTAATGCTAATAAAAGAACTACTCTCAATTTCGAGATCAGATTACTTGTTTAAGATAAGGAAGTTAAAAGCCAAAAATTGTGAAACGAGTACAAGCTTATAGCCACTACCATATGGCATAAGAAACATGGACCACTAAGGCAGCAAAAGAGTCTTAAATAAGGGCCAATTTAGAAAATTGCCAAATGTAAAACAAATGCTAAGCATGAAAGCAAAAGAAATGACAAGGAAAAAGAGCCCAATGAAGGCCAACAAAAGAAAAGAGTTCCAATGAGAACCATATATTTATAAAAGTTAGAACTCAAAAGAGTCCAATGATGACCAAACTGTATAAATCTGACTTAATAAACCTTTAGGACTACTTGTAATCCTTGGTCTGGTTCATACTAGTTCTTATGAATAATAAATACTAACTTCTTATTAAGACATACTTTTGACTTTGCAATTTTACTTTAATACCCATGATATAATTTATTAGGTTTACTTGAGGACAAGTAAAGGTTTAAGTGTGGGAAATTTGATAACTCTTAAATTATACAGTTTTTTGATAACATTTTGAGGAGTTATCTTAGTATTTTTGAGTCATTTTGAAACCAAAACACACTAAAATGGGTAAAAATGGGAAAAAGATATTTCTAATGACTATGTCCAAGTTATGTATTAAACAGGATCAAAAATGAAGAAAATTGCAGATCGGCTGTATGAAGCCGCCTGCATGGTTCTAAGGAAGTCGTCGGCTTTGAAGGAAAAATACCAGAATGTTCCAGAATCGATAATAATTGAAAGAACTTGTTGATCAAGAAAAAGGCAAAGGAAGCCACCGGCTTCCCAATGAAGCCGCCGGCCTGGTTTACATGTTTTCTCAACTTATTGATCAAGTTCAAGTAAAAATGGAAACAAAATCAATATAAAATCAAAAAGATCCGGCGAATCAAGTGAAGCCGCCGGCATGGCTATGAAGCAGCCGGCTTCAGTATGACGGTTATAAGGATTGACTTGCAAATAAAGTTTAACTTGCACGAGGAGTCACCGACTCAAGGCAAGCCGCCGGCTTCCCAATGAAGCCGCTGGCTTGGTAAACCGCCCCAGAATACTATAAATTGAAGCTCCTGGTCTCAGTTTTTATATGTTCAAAAATTCAGAAGTTTGTAGAAGTAAATAGTTCATTTTTTAGGGGTTTTCTCTAAACCCTTAGGTTAGATTTACTCTTTTGTAATCAAGATTCAAGATTTTATTAAAGTAATTTTACATCTACCTTCTTTACAAGGTATGATTCTATCTTTAATTTATTGTTTTGTCTATTTTATTTTCTGTAATTGATTATGTTCGTTTTTTATCATGAACTAAACGTTCATAGTGATTACGTGGACGAAAGTCAAACTTCATCTAGAATTCAGATGAAGCCGCCGACTTGGTGTGAAGGAAGCCGCCGGCTTCGTGCTTCGTCCTGTGCAGTTTCTGGTTCTTTTCCAGATCTGTATGGTTGAGTTTCTGTGATGATCTTTAAACAGTTTTGAATATATTTTGCTTGATTACACTTGTTTGCCATGCTTAATGTTCAAATAACATGATTTTAAGGTTGATTAGTCCTTGATCTGATAAATCTATTATTTGATTCATGCTACTTGTTTAGATCTAGTCCATCAAACTTGTTAAATTGAATTGCATGCAACTAAGTTAAAGAGTTTAATAGTGATAAACTTATTTAATTTGAATTACGCTTATATAATAGAGGTTGATATTGTTAGGTTTAATCGAAAATCCTTCGTTTGGATTTGTTTAATTAATGATTGCATGAAAACTTAGTAGTAATTGGCTTTCGGCTAGTAACTTGAGTTGATCTACTTGGTGTCTAATAGCTTATATAATTTTTCAGTCTATTTGCATATTGATCCTCATCACAAGATTGGTATGTATCATGTAATTGAATTGAACATGAAGAATTAAGATGTTAGTTATGCACATCACATATCTAGCATATGCTTTAAATCCTACTTATTGATTGATATGCAACACTTAGTTTAACCTATTAAGGGATAATAATTGGTCTATGATTGTTATTCTACTTTGTGTTAATATAAGTCATGAAACTTATTTAATATGAATCCCGTATGAATTGATTGTCCATGTAATCACTTGTATAATCACTTGTATAATCACTTGTATACTTATTTGTATCTTTATCTTTATTTTTGAATCTTCAATTCCTTATGTTATTATGTTTATCTTTTAAAAAGCAAACTCTTTCCTAAGAGAAATCTATCCTATAAAAGACATAAAAATATATCTTTAATTCATTAATAAGAATTAAATAATAAAAACAACTCTTATCGACACCACCCGTCTCATGGGATGATAACCTTACATACTACCTCTGATCGGGTTTTGTTGCTCGTTAGGGTGTTAAAGTGTAATAATTAAAAGGTTTTATAAATTTAAAAGTTGAAGATTAAGCTAAGCACTACTGTACACACTTTTAACACATCAACCAACAACCTAAGTTTCAACACCACATGCCTCAACCTCACAATCTGTACCTCGAGCATAATCATCATTCTACATAACGGTACATCAAATGAGATTAATATCATATTGACTCATTAAATCCATGATTATATCTGAAGAAAATATATGTAAGTATATTTTCATAAAGAATGTAATTAAAAATTTCTCTTGTAAAAACTATTAATGATGACAATATTTTAACAGGTAGGTAATACCCGAGAAATATTTAGATTTCACATTAATATATTACAATGTACATTCTTTAATTCAGATTCAGCAGTCATTAACAATACTGCTCAAATCCACATATATATACATATCCGTTCACCAAAGAACAACTATTTTCATTCAAATTCAATTTCATATTCGGATTTTGACCGATCAGAATCCAAGTCAAGATTTGACAAGTGGCATAATGAAGAAAATAATGGACAAAATAAAATTGATTAGTAACCAATTAATTAACGACGTAAAATTATAAATCTATACTAACCAAATCCTAGCTAATTGTTCCTATAACCGTTATAACTATTTCCTTATTACATTTTTTTGTTGTCATTTTAATTATCGCAATTAATTATCGCAATTTTAATACTCGCAATTTTATTTATCGTCATTTAAATACTGTTATTTATTTTACGCACTTTAAATATCGTCATTTAAATACTGTCATAATATACTAATTAATCTCGAGACAATATAACATAATCTTGATTAATTAAATTATATATTGAACTATTGGACTATTGGAATATTGGACTACTAACCTTGGACAATTAAAAAGTATTAAAAGAGAAGGAAATGTTAATTACAACACATTTTGATTTAAAATATCGTTAATAAGTTACATCTTCTACATTTAAACATTTCTTCAAGGTTGCCACTTGATTTCATCTTAAGCAATCTTTTGTATCTTGACGATTACAATCTTCGTTCAAATCATTCGAAATTCTTGAAACATCTCAGATTGATAACCAATAATTTAGGTATGATAACTTTGAATGCTGATGAAGCAGCAAAATTGTAGATGGTCTTAATGGCTAAAAGTTTGATGATAAAGAATGGTGTGTTGAAAAGGCTCAGTTTTGGAACTGAAAAATGGATTGAGCAGACTATGAAGGAGGCTGTGAATAAATCACAAAATCTGTACTTATAAAATCCATATGATTCAGTATCTGCTGAAATCTTTAGCGAATACATTGCTCCTTACTTATTCTAAATCCTTGCGAAAAAGTTCTGCAACATCCTTTAATTCTAGATATTTTAAAATCTAAGATATTATCGTATCTTTCGTTATAAATATCTTCGATATTTCTGAAAATACCTTCATAAATATCTTTGTTCAAAATTATCTATCTCCTCGTGCTATCTATGTTACATTATAAAAGACACTGTTTTAGTTTCTATCCTTCTGAAAAAAATTGAGTTTAAATTATGAATGATTTTTGGAGAAATGTTGGGAATTGGAGCATGAGTTAGTATAATATAATGACGCCCGTCCAATATGATTATATTACAGTAAGTCATGCTGAATTTCTAATGGAACGTAATGATTCACAGATCATACTCTCATCATGTGCCATGTTACATAACTCTTACATTCTACTTAACCTCTAAACATATCAGTAGAATATTTCCTTGATATTTCTATCTTTTCCCATGAATTCAAATCGTGCTATTACCTTTCCTTTCTGCTTAATATATTATGATCATTCTAAACTTCATACCTATGAATTCTGGACCATTACTTGCTTCACTTGAAGTCGAGAAGAGAAAACAAAGCATGGAAACTTAAAATGAAAATGAAAATATAAGCACAACAACAACATAAATATTACAAACTGTGTATATCAATGCTTATAGCAATATAAAGACACGGGAGAATGATAAATACAATGATCCCTAGAACATAGTAGAAGTAAAAATATTCTTCTGGTGGAAGATTGAAAAGAAGAATGACTATAAATATGGTTAATATAATAGCAAAGATCAATACATGATTGAGCATCCTAACGGATCAGTAGAATATTTCCTTGATATTTCTATCTTTTCCCATGAATTCAAATCGTGCTATTACCTTTCCTTTCTGCTTAATATATTATGATCATTCGAAACTTCATACCTATGAATTCTGGACCATTACTTGCTTCACTTGAAGTCAAGAAGAGAAAACAAAGAATGGAAACTTAAAATGAAAATGAAAATATAAGTACAACAACAACATAAATATTACAAACTGTGTATATCAATGCTTATAGCAATATAAAGACACGGGAGAATGATAAATACAATGATTCCTAGAACGTAGTAGAAGTAAAAATATTCTTCTGGTGGAAGATTGAAAAGAAGAATGACTATATATATGGTTAATATAATAGCAAAGATCAATACATGATTGAGCATCCTAACGGATCGTTTGGAAGTAGGAATTGAGGAAGAAAGTATAGAAGTGGTGAAAATAATGGAACAGAAGAGGTAAATTTATAGTGAAATATCAGAAAGAGCAATCGAAATAGATGACCGCATTTAATTAAAGAGGATCCTAATTTCCTTGTTTGCTGAAGAATCAAATCTTATATAGATTCTGAAGATTTTTTTTAAATCCATTGAATTCCGAAAATCAACCGTGACTACGTCAAGAGTTAAGACGAAACTTTATTTCTTCAATTCACTCTTTTGTGATAGCTTCACTCGTACTCTTCGAGTAATCGAATTGTTTTATCCATATTACTCAACGATGATAAAACTCTATTTATCAACTCATATTCGTCATAAAAACATTTTTATTGTTAGCCATGACGACCTCGATCAAATTTCGGGATGAAATTTCTTTAACGGGTAGGTACTGTGACGACCCGAAAATTTCTGACCAAATTTAAACTTAATCTTTATATGATTTCGACATGATAAGCCAAGTATGTTAGGTTGAGTCTCAAAAATTTTAAACTATTTCATATATGCAATTACCCTTCAACTATCTCCGACGATTCACGAACCATTAATTGTAAATAAATGTGTATACATATAATATATATATATATATATATATATATATATATATATATATATATATATATATATATATATATATATATATATATATATATATATATATTTATATATATATATATATATATATATATATATATATATATATATATTATATATATATATATATATATTTATATATATATATATATATATATAAACTAAAAATAATAATATACAATATAAGTAAAATTGTTAATAAATCAATATATATATATATATATATATATATATATATATATATATATATATATATATATATATATATATATATATATATATATATATAGAAAGTATATCAAATATAATTATTTAATAATTGTAATACTCGTTGGACGTTTCGATTATTATTTAGAGAAGTTTAATTCGAACTTATATGATTTTAAAATAAACGGTGATCTGAAAATGAGTTCTATAAATTTTAGGCTTATTAAAAATGTATTTAGGACATCGTTATTAAATTTTAGCACTTTTTATATTTTACTCAGAATCGAGCGGGACAGTTGAGGTAATTTTTATTTAATAAATTAATTATCGAATTTTATACCATAATGACTGAATTAAATAAAGGAAGTTAATTTAAAATTTTGGAATTTTTCCGAAGATATTTATCCGTCACTGACTAACAACGGAGTATGAAATCCGGTCCGTGAAAGATGACTACTAATTCATTCACACGTTTCCTTAATTAATATACATTATTATATTAATTATTATTATTATTATATATGTTTTTGTTATCTAATAATTGAACCCATAATCAAAATATGAATCAAGACACAAATCAGTGATTGAGTTACTGTGTTTGAGTATCACTTTAACTTTATATTAAAAATATCAACTAGTATCGAATCTTTTGCTATATATGTTTTGGATACTTTTGGCTTTTGTCTTCTTTCACAAACGAACTCATACATATATTATGATATTTTATTTTTATATTATTATTGATTTATTATATAGTATTATTATTATTATTATTATTATTATTATTATTATTATTATTGGGTACTGTAAATGTGGTATATATATGTATTGATATATATTACTTCACCACATGAACCACAATTGATACAATCGTTTCTATCTTAAAACATCCACCATCTTCTTCTATATCCTATACTTTATATTTTCTAATTCATTTCGATTAAACCCATCAACCACCATCTCCTTCATTTATTTATATTCTTTTTCTGCTACTTTATGAAACAAAAACGACACAACCACTTCCTGCATATGCCACTCGAACAGCTCTACTAACTGTTGCTATATTCTATATACATTTCAATTATAAACTCAACCTCATCATCGATTTAATGCTCAGGTTTCCATTCTGCTGCTGCCACGACTTTCTTGCAGCTGTGAACAACCTACAACGACCACCGCTCACTTACTTGAAGGACTATGTATAACCATCATTAAACCATAACTATCTTCAACCTTGATCACTAACCGAACATCACCCTACCCGACACCCTTCTTGTTACTTTCTTTTCCGATATAGCTGCAACCACCCGCCACCATCATCCTCATTTGAAACCCAGTCTACTTCAAATTCAATATTTTTTTTCTGATCAAACCTTTAAACCCATGTCACAATTGCGTTGTATTTTTTCTGTTTCTTATTATCGAACACCATTTAAATTTTTCTGTTTTGCTACAGAAGTCTTTTGTTTATGCTTCTTCCATTATTTCTGTTACAAGTAAAGAACCATCACAACCAACTGATCGCTACTACAGTTCTATGTTTTTCTGTTTTGAAAGCCAACTACCATGATGATAATAAAAACTGAATAATGATGATATGGACGTTGAAAGTGGGTATCACACAAGTATAAAAAGGTGGCATTCTTTTTCTTTTCCAGCTGGTATTTTGGTGTTATAATATTGATAATAGAATGTGATGTGAGTTTAAGGATGGGGACGTGTATGGGATTCCAAATCCAACAAAATTTTCTTTAAAGGGCTCTTTATTCCATTGTTATATGAATCGAACCACTGAATGCAACGTGGGACATCAAGGGGTATTCTTGTCTCTCAAGTACTTGAACATCTTGTTACATGATAATTGAATGGGGACCCTCATTCCACTTAATCAAATCGATCTCACCATTTCCGTATTTAAACTAGTTAGAATCGAAATCTTTTTAGTGAGCTTGTGGATCAGTTTTCTAAATGGGTCATTTATATTTTAAAGTAGTGTTGTTAATGGACTAATGATTATTGGGTTAGTGAAATATAAAGGCCGATATAAATGTTGGGCTACAACATAAAATATAAATAACTTTAACAATATAAATTCGTTCAAATCACTGCTAATGTCGACTGCTGTTATTATGAAGCATACATTGTGATAATGATAAGGATATGAGGTTGATATAAGTGAAGTTAGATAATAGCGAGATGATTTTGGATGATAGATAATACGGTAATGATAGTGATTATGCGAGATGATGATGGTATTCGAATTTAAAGGTGATGATTTATGATATACGTATAGATAATGATGATGACGAGTCCATATGATATAGTAGATGATATGATATCGATTAGGAGGATTAATGATGATAATTAGATGTATATGATGATGATGAATACGGGTTTGATATTGATGATGTTGTTCGGTTATATAAATGATTATGTGATAATCATGGGATGATGATGACGGTTTATGAACGATAAAGATGATATGCTAGATGATGTGAGGGTCACGATTAAAATGGTAACAATTCCAAAAGTTATGTTAAGTGATGATGGGATATGAAGAAGATAATGAATAGTTTTGGGTTTAGTTTGATGAAGAAGTGAGACAGAGATAACTGGTTAAATATAAATGGGTTTAATATTAAATCAGGAAAACAGAAATGGATGAGTGGTTTGTGGTGTTATTGGGTTAGCGGGAGGTCGCGGGGTCCAAACCCGAACTTGGGCATTTTTGTAGGACTACTCCTTTGAGGTAGTTATTACTCATACTCTTATTATTATTATTTCATTATTATTTTTATTGTTATTATTATTATTATTATTATTATTTATTATTGGTTGTTATTAAGTAATTATTATTATTAACAATATTAGAAATAAGATTATTAGTATAAATTAATATTATTAACATTATTATTATTATTATTAAAATATATAGTATTATTATTAATAATAATACTATATAGTATTAGTATTAGGTTGGACTTGTCTCACACCAAGAGTGTGAGACAAGTCCAACCTAAGATCTTGTGGAAGAAGTTGAACGGAGAGAAGGTTGAGACCTTTAGAACATCGGTTGTAGATAGAATGGATACAGAATTGGAAACGGTATCCAATGATGACGCAGATCAGATGTGGAACTTTTTGGCGTCCACCATTAGAGTGTTAGCCAAGGAAGTCCTAGGTGTGGCTGTAGGTACATTTAGAGGACATAGGGCTGTTAGAGAAGCATGGTGGTTCAATGACGAGGTTCAAAGCAAAGTTGTGCTTAAGCAACGAAGGTTTAGGGAGCTCATCACTTGTGGGGGGACTCCGACGGATAGAATTAGGGCTGAAGAGAGATATAAAGAAGCCAAAAGAGAAGCTAAGAAGGCTGTAGCCTAAGCAAAAGAAAAAGCTTATGAAGATCTGTATAAGAAACTTGACTCCAAAGAGGGAGCTAATGATATTTACAGGATAGCCAAAGCTAGGGACCGAAGACGTAGGGATCTTGATAACATCAAGTTTATCAAAAATGATGCTGGTCAAACTTTAACAAAGGAAGACGAAATTAAAAAAAGATGGGAAGAGTATTTCTCATCTCTCTTCGTGGGGGGAAGACCTGAGCGCCATGAGGATTTACAAGACTCTGATATAGAACAATCCTAGAACAACATGGATTACATGAGGATTAGCCAAGAGGAAGTAAGATTGGCACTACAAAAGATGGGGAGAAATAAATCAGTGGGACCGGATCAGATTCCTATTGAGGCATGGTGATGCCTTGGCGACGCTGGTGTTAGGTGGATGACTTGCCTTTTTAACAAGACGATTTGAAGCTCTAAAATGCCCATGGAATGGAGACTGAGCAAGACTATCCCCATCTATAAGAACAAGGGGGATGCTCAATGTTACGAAAACTATAGAGACATAAAATTACTTAGTCATACTATGAAGCTTTGAGAGAAAGCGATCGAGACTAGACTTCGACGCGAAACCAATGTCTCGGAGAACCAATTTGGTTTCATGCTAAAGCGCTCTTCAATAGAGGCAATCCATATTATTAGGAACCTTATGGAGAAGCATAGAGAGAAGCAAAGGAACCTAGAGATGGTTTTCTTAGACTTGGAAAAGCCCTACGATTGCGTGCCACGAAACTTGATTTGGAAGACCCTTAAGGATAGAAGTATCTCGAGTAGGTATATTTATGTTATTAGGGATATGTACGAAGGGGTGAAGTCTTGTGTTCGAGCGCCGGTGGGAAATACTGATGTTTTTCCAATAGAAGTAGGCCTGCACTAGGGATCGGCCCTTAGCCCTTTTCTTTTCACTTTGATCCTTGATGGGCTTTCTTGAAGGATACAAGAGTGCATCCCTTGGTGATTTATTTTTGCAGATGATATTGTGCTTGTTTCGGATTCTAAGGAGGAGCTTAATAGAAGACTAGAGCAATGGAGGGTGGCCTTAGAAAGTAATGGCCTGCATATTAGTAGACAAAAGACGGAATATCTTAGTTGCGATTTTGATATTAATGATGATGAACTAGGTGATGGAGCGAACATCTTGCATCCACAAACTTCATTTAGATACCTAGGCTAGATGCTTCACAAATTGGGGAGGATAGATGAAGACGTGTTGTACCGTATTAAAGTATGGTGGGTGAAGTGGAGAGCAGCGACTGGAGTCTTATGCGAAAAGAAGATCCCCCTAAAGCTGAAAGGAAAATTCTACAAGGTGGCAATCAGACCTGCCATGTTATATGGATCGGAGTGTTGGCCAATGACGAAGGTGCAAGAGAGGAGGATGGAGGTGGCAGAGATGAGGATGCTTAGGTGGACATGCGGTAAAACCATGTTGGATATGATTCTAAATAGTGTTTTTAGGGAGAACCTGAAAGTTAAAAGCATCATCGGCAAACTAAGAGAAGAACGGCTATGATGGTTTGGGCATATGAGAAGGCGACCTCTGACTGCACCTGTTAGGAGAGTAGAGGCACTTACGGTTGACGGCGTACGGAGAAGGGGTAGACCTACTCGTAGGTGGGAGGATAAAATAAAGCTCGATTTGAAGGAACTTTTATTGACCGAGAACATGACTTCAGATAGGATTGTGTGGAGGACTAGAATTAGCATAGAAGAGTAGGTTTTTGTTTGTTTGGGTGTTGGTTTATTTGTGTGTATGTGTGTTTGGGTGTTTGTGGGTCTGTGTGTTTGTGTTTTTGTGTCTTCTTTTATTGTGTTTTTCATGTGTTTGTCATGTGTTTATTTGTGTTTGTTTGTTTCGTCAGGTAGCGTGTTTTTCTGCGCTTTGTTTATTATCGGGCCCTCTTCTTTTTACTGGTTATGTATGTGTGTGCTTATATGTGTTTGTTAGTATACATGCTTAGAGATTAGGTTGTGGTTGCGGGTATGTTTGTTTGTATATTTATTTGTTTACTTTATGTATGTTTATGTATGTATGTTTGTATGCGTATGTGGGTCTGCTATTATGTATGTTTGTATGTATGCTCGCGGGTACGTTTTAGGCTTTCATGTTTTTTGTTTGGTTACGTATGGTTTCTTGTATGTATGTATGTACATATGTATGTGTGTATGTATGTATGTATGTATGTATGTATGTATGTATGTATGTACGTATGTTTGCAGGTCTGTGTTTCTAGGTTTGTATGTTTTGTGGTGTTTATAGTTGTTTGTTTTGCGGTCATATTTGTTTATTTTTTTTATTTTTTTAGTTGTAGCATCTCTCGTTTTGTGTAGAGCTTCGCCCTACTGTCTAAGGCACGTCTTCTTTTTCCCTTATATATATATATATATATATATATATATATATATATATATATATATATATATATATATATATATATATATATATATATATATATATATATATATATATATATATATATATATATATATATATATATACTCTTACTATTAGTTTTTTTTCCATATTATATATATATATATATATATATGTACTCTTACTATTATATATATATATATATATATATATATATATATATATATACTCTTACTATTAGTTTTTTTCCCATACACGGTTCTGTTAAGCGAGGCTTAGCAAGCGTCCATTTATTGGCGACTCGACTGCCGCTTAGAGCCTAAATTGAACTCCAGGCACGATGTAAAACCTATGAAAATTTTATTCTACCATTTTCATGGCGTCTCTTTTTATTTTATTTTTTATTTTCTTATTTATTATTACTATTTTTTATTTAATTTATTTCTTATTGTTTTTGTCACTCTTTATGGCCAGAGGTCCCCTTGAAAGCAATCTCTTTACCCGTCGAATAGAGAAAGAGATAGGACTTTCTCCGCTCTTGTGAGTGTTTTACTCGGGGTGGAGAAATGATTTCTTTTTATTCTAGGATAGAGGAAGGATTCTCTACATCCCACCTCCCCCATATCCCACTCAAATGGGATTGGGTGTTGTTGTTGTTGTTGTTGTAAAATTTTTATTAAAATCATCATTTTATTTATAAGTACCATTATTATATAAAACTTTATTTTTATGAAAACTAACATTTTTATCTTATTATTATTAATTTTTTTAAAAAAAAACTATTATTATTACTAACATTACTTTTATTATTAGTATTTTTATCCAAACTATTCATATCAGTATCATTACTAAATCTAATTACTTTTAGTATTATTATTATCATAAAAAGATACAAATTTTTATTTATTATTATTGATATTATTTTACCAAATAAATAGCTATATAAGAATATATTTTTAACATATCGCATAACAACATTAATATTTTTCATAATAAATACTAATTATTTATCTAAAGTATATAAAATAAATATAGTTAATATAGTTACCAATGAAACATACAAGTTACTGAAATAACAATTAATAATAATATCTAAACTTGTTCGATTACGATTATATGTTTTAATATATATAATTGATATAGGTTCGTGAATCCGAGGCCAACCCTGCATTGTTCAGTTCCGTCGTATGCATATTTTTACTACAAATATCGTATAGTGAGTTTCATTTGCTCCCTTTTTAAATGCTTTTGCAATATATACTTTTGGGACTAAGAATACATGCGCTGTTTTTATAAATGTTTGACGAAATAGACACACGTACTCAAACTACATTCTATGGTTTGATTATCGGAATCGAATATCACCCCTTTAGCTTGGTAACCTAAGAATTAGCGAACAGTACCCCTAATTGACGCGAATCCTAAAGATAGATCTATGGGCCTAACAAACCCCATCCGAGGTATGGATGCTTTAGTACTTCGATTTATTATTATACAGACGAGAGGATTCTGTTTTGGGGATATTCTATATGTATCTTGTTAATGTCGGTTATCAGGTGTTCACCATATGAATGATTTTACCTTTATGCAGATGAGAGGATTCTGCTATTGGAATTATGTTATAAAATAAAAATCTTGTGGTCTATTAAAATATGGAAATGATTGATTACGATAAACCTATGAACTCACCAAAAATTTGGTTGACACTTTAAAGCATGGTTATTCTCAGGTATGAAAGAAATCTTTCGCTGTACATTTGCTCATTTTAGAGACATTACATTGGAGTAGTTCTTTAAGTCAGTACCTTGCAATGGGACCATATGCTGAAGACTTCGTCCAGGGGGATTAGGACAGGTCGCTTCATGTGGTATCAGAGCAGTGGTCTTAGCGAACCAGGTCTTGCATTAGTTTGTCTAACTGGCAGTTGTTAGGATGCATTAATGAGTCTGGACTTTGACCTAGTAGTTGTTAGGATACATTAATAAGTCTGGACTTAAACCTTATCTACATGTCAAAAGTTTTGTTTACCATTTTTTGTCGAAAAATATCTACCTATCATTTCTAGTCTTGACACGTCTTATTTCAATTATTGCATAGATGATGTATAGAAAAATTCATATCCCATCACATTAAACCTTGTCTGACACGTTTCCTTAATTCTCTCCGTAATCTACGTGATCTTCTGTACTATATATAGGTATTCTATGTAATTAGAATATCATCCGATATCCGAAAATCATTTCATATCGAAAATCCTTTATCTAACCGTGCAAGATGAATTCTGCAACCAGTTCAAGTTCCTCGGATTCCGACACCTATTCCGACATGGATATTCACCTAAGCTCCGAAAGCAGTGTAAACGAAATAGATCAACCAATTAGTCATTTTCAATTCTGGATGAATTGGGTATGGGTTCGTAGTCGACTTAACCGATGGAGACGAGAAGAAGGCGATCCTTTCCACCCACCAACCTGCACTCTTGGCGAAGAACCTGAAGCACTTACCGGCGAACCCATTCGAAACACCATTTTCACTCTCATTTCCAGAGCATCTTTCTACGATTATATTCTATCTAAAATTCTAAACCTTATTCATCCGCTCGTCCCGACCGACAATCATCCTGGAGTAATGGAAAAAGTCAACGAGCTTCGAGCTCGAGTAATAAATTTGGAGAATATGGTGCAAAACTTACTAGCTTCAACAACACCACCGGCAACAACAGTACCACCAACATCAACACCAGTACCGCCAACAACCCAAGTTTCAACACCACATGCGTCAACCTCACAATCTGTACCTCGAGCATAATCATCATTCTACATAACAGTACATCAAATGAGATTAATATCATATTGACTCATTAAATCCATGATTACATCTGAAGAAAATATATGTAAGTATATTTTCATAAAGAATGTAATTAAAAATGTCACTTATACAAACTATTAATGATGAGAATATTTTAACGGGTAGGTAATACCCGAGAAATATTTAGATTTCAAATTAATATGTTACACTGTACATTCTTTAATTCAGATTCAGCAGTCATTAACAATACTGCTGATAATGCTAAAAACGAACATATATTTCATAGCATTATCCCTCAAGAAAGATAAGCTTTTAGTTGCAATTGTTCTATTTACAAGTGATATTCGTTTAAATTATAAAAGGTGAAGACAAAAGACAGATTCAACGAATTGAAGACGCAAACGACCAAAAAGCTCAAAAGTACAAAGTACAATCAAAGTGGTTCAAATTATTGATGAGAAACGTCTCAAAATTACAAGAGTACAAGACGCAAAACGCAAAGTACAAGATATTAAATAGTACGAAAGGACGTTCGAAAATCCGAAACCGGGACCAGAGTCAACTCTCAACGCTCGACGCAACGGACTAAAAATTACAAGTCAACTATGCACATGAATATAATATAATATATAAATAATTCATAAAATTATATATATATTATATTATATATATATATAAACCGTCGGCAAACTAGTGTACAAATGAGTGTGAGCTGAAACAGCCCTCCATGTGATCGCATGGGAATCAGGCATCAAAGCCATGCGATCGCATGGCCCTGAAATGCTGGCCACATCTATAAACGGCGACGAGTTTCAGCGAACAAAAACACATCTTTTTCCTTCTCCATCTCTCAAACGTATATATATATATATATATATATATATATATATATATATATATATATATATATATATATATATATATATATATATATATTATAATTTTAATTTTAATTTTAATAATAAGGGTATGTTAGCGAATGTTGTAAGGGTGTAAGTCAAAATTCTGTCCTTGTAATGCTACGCTTTTATTAATCATTGTAAGTTATGTTCAACCTTTTTAGATTAATGTCTCGTAGCTAAGTTATTATTATGCTTATTTAAGCCGAAGTAATCATGATGTTGGGCTAAAATATTAAGACGGGGTAATTGGGCTTTGTACCATAATTGGAATTTGGACAAAAGAACGACACTTGTGGAAATTAGACTATGGGCTATTAATGGGCTTTATATTTGTTTAATTAAATGATAGTTTGTTAATTTAATATAAAGATTTACAATTGGACGTACCTATAAATAACCATATACACTCGATCGGACACGATGGGCGGGATATTTATAAGTACTAATAATCGTTCATTTAACCGGACACGGGAATGGATTAATAGTCAATGGACTTATTAAAACAGGGGTGAATTATATACAAGGAAAATTGGTGTAATTATAGTTTAAGTCCCCAATTAGTTGGAATATTTGACTTCGGATATAAGGATAATTTGACGAGGACACTCGCACTTTATATTTATGACTGATGGACTGTTATGGACAAAAACCAGACGGACATATTGAATAATCCAGGACAAAGGACAATTAACCCATGGTAATAAACTAAGATCAACACGTCAAACATCATGATTACGGAAGTTTAAATAAGCATAATTCCTTTATTTCATATTTAATTGCACTTTTAATTATCGCACTTTAATTTATTGTCATTTTATTTATTGTACTTTTTAATTATCGCAATTTTATTTATCGTCATTTTATTTATCGCACTTTTATTTATCGCAATTTCATTATCGTTATTTACTTTACGCTTTAATTTAAGTTATATTTATTTTTAATATTTTACATTAGGTTTTAACTGCGACTAAAGTTTTAAAATTGACAAACCGGTCATTAAACGGTAAAAACCCCCTTTTATAATAATAATACTACTTATATTTATATTTATACAAATATAGTTTTAAAAATATAGCGTTAAACTTGGCTAGCTCCCTGTGGAACGAACCGGACTTACTAAAAACTACACTACTGTACGATTAGGTACACTGCCTATAAGTGTTATAGCAAGGTTTAGGTACATCCACTCTATAAATAAATAAATAACTTGTATAAAATTGTATCGTATTTAATAGTATTTTGTAGTAAAAATACTACTATTTTGTACCCCTTCGCTTTAACATCAAGTATTTTTGGCGCCGCTGCCGGGGACCCTAAAACGTCAAAAGCGCAATGCTATAAAAAAACATTTTTATTAAGTTGTAATCTATTTTTTTTAAATAAAAAAATATTAAAAAAAAGAAAAATATATCTATATTTTTAAGTTTAGTTAAATTAAAAAGTTTATATTTTTTATTTATTGTGAAAAGTTATAAAAACTAATAAATATTTTTTTTAAATAAGTTTTTATTATAAATTATATTTCATATATATTAAAAACAGCAAAAAAATAATAAAATAAAAGAAATCGGGCCAAGGCACTGTAGCAGCCCAACTCTGGCCTGGAAACCTAGTTCATGCGACCGCATGAAATTATAACGTAAAATCCATGCGACCGCATGGCCTGATCTGACACACCAGGTTTGACTGATTTCAGCAATAATTACGGTGTATTAATTATTAATTATTATTATTATTATAAACCCTAATTAGGGATATTGATTTAATTAATTTAATTTATTTTTATTTAATTTGTATTTTTAAGTTTTATTTAGTTTTATTAAATATATAAACTTATTACTTTTATAAAATAAATAATATAAAAATAATATTTTTATAAAAATTGTACTTTTTACAACTTTAAGTTTATTTTTATATTTTGTATCTTTTTATTTGTTTTAGCATAATATTTTTATTTTTCGTTCGTATTTAGTTCTAAGTCATAGTTTTTGCCATAGTTATTTTTATTTCTAGATTTTTAGGCTTTGCCGTAAAATTCCTCAAGTGCTTTTTCTTTAGACTAAGATTTAGGTGCTTTAGAATTTTGCGACGCCGTTTTATAAATTTTAGTACTTTTTAAGTTATTACCGTTTTGGATATAGAATTTCTTTTAAGCTTTAATACCTTTAGACGCAACTTTTAATTCTTAGTTTTTAGACTCTTAAGTTTTGACGCACTACGTTCTTTTTATTATTTTTCGACCATTTATTTTTCGACGTTTTTCTGACGCGCTCTTTTTCTTTCTTATTTCACGACGCTCTAGTTTTTAGGATATAGAATTTTCTATTTCTTCTCTAAAATTTCTTTAAATTTCAACGAAAAATTATTTTAAGTGGTTAAATTGATAGACATCCAAAATTTTCTGGTTCGTAGTAATAGTTGGATTTGTTAGTGGCGTGTTGTGGGCTTCCGATTTAAAGGGTCCTGGTTACCTGCTGCATCTATTGGTTATTCGAAACGTGGGCAAAATCAGAAAAGTCTATTAATTTGATAACTTATATAATTTTTATGTTTTATAACTAATAGGATATTCAGCGAATACACCGAGCAAAACGTTCACCACCTTTCATACGTTCACCACCTGTAACTCGATCAAGACATCTAGCCACTATTTTTGCCGTTGATCTTTCTTTAGAATCATCATCTAGTCGACCAAGTACTCCAATTCAAATTTCCGATAATCTATTTTTTGAACCCGACCTCACAATTGAGAATCCGGAGGATATTCAGGGACAATTCAGAGATCCTGAACCACTAATCTTTCCTCCGGAATCACCAATCATTCAAATAGAGATTGTAGAGGAACAACCCATTAAATCAGAATGCTCTAGTGATTCAAATTCAATAAATTCAATCATGGAAAATCTGAAACCTCTAAGTATGGAAGACCGAATGAGAGCTAAACGCACTGGCCAAGGTCATGCAATTACTCAACTAGACATTAATGCGCCATATTATGAAATCAAAGTACAAATCCTACACATGGTAACTAATTAATGCCAATTTAGTGGTGAGCCGAAGGAAGATCCAAATGAACATCTTCGTACCTTTAATAGGATCTGTACTCTATTTAAAATCCGAGAAGTTGAGGATGAACAGATCTATCTCATGTTATTTCCCTGGACTTTAAAGGGGGAAGCCAAAGATTGGTTAGAATCGTTACCTGAAAGGGCGATTGATACATGGGATGTTTTAGTTGAAAAATTTATTAAACAATTCTTTCCGGCATCTAAAGCCGTGAGACTTCAAGGAGAAATTGTTACGTTCACACAAAAGCCAAACGAAACTCTATATGAAGCGTGGACAATATTTGGAAAGTTATTGAGAGGATGTCCGCAACATGGTTTAGACACTTATCAAATAGTACAAATATTCTACCAAGGATGTGACATCACTACAAGAAAAGACATCAATATAGCAGCTGGTGGTTCCATTATGAAGAAAACCGCAACTGACGCTTACAAAATTATTGATAACACTGCTTCCCACTCACATGAGTGGCATCAAGAAAAAGATATCGTTAGATCATCTAAAGCAGCTAGAGCCGATTCTAGCCATGACTTTGATTCCATTTCCGCAAAGATAGATGCTATTGAGAGACAAATGGAAAAGATGACTAAAGATATTCACTCAATACGAATTAGTTGTGAGCAGTGTGGACGACCACATTTGACAAAAGATTGTCTCAGTATTGAACAAACAATGGAACAAAGAGAATATGTTTCATACATGAACCAAAGGCCTGGAAATAATTATCAGAATAATTATCAACCGCCAAGACCAATCTACAATGAAAATCAGAATTATAACCAAAATGTTCCATATAATAATCAACAAGGTCCTAGCAATCAACAAGTATCTAACAATACTTACAATCAGCAAAGACCTAATTTTCAAAACAAACAACCACAAACTAATGATAAAAAGCCAAATTTAGAAGATATGATGTCGAAGCAAGTTGAATCTCAAACGCAGTTTTTCACATCTCAGAAACAAACGAATGAACAAAATGCTCAAGCATTTAGAAATCAACAAGCTTCTATTCAAAATTTGGAACAAGAAGTAAGTAACCTAGCAAGGTTAATAGGTGAAAAAAAACCGGGAAGTCTATCTAGTGATACAAATGCTAACCCTCTGAATGAAACAGCTAAAGCCATTACCACAAGAAGTGGTATTACACTTAAACCACCTGAAATACCTATAATTTCTGATGACTCTATTCCTACTCCACAAGAACCACAACCTGAGCAAGATAAGGAAACAGAACCGGTAGTTGAAAAGGTTAATGAAGATAACACAATTAAGGCTAAACCTTATGTTAAACCATACCAACCACCACTTCCTTACCCGAGTAAAATGAGAAAAGAAAGACTTGAAGCCGAGCAATCCAAATTCTTGGATATGTTTAAACAAATAAATGTTAATCTTCCTTTCATTGATGTGATTTCAGGAATGCCTAGATATGCTAAATTCTTGAAAGATCTAATCACAAATAGAAAGAAAATGGAAGAACTCTCGGCTGTTACTATGAATGCTAATTGTTCTGCAGTGCTATTGAATAAGATACCAGAAAAACTTTCAGATCCAGGAAGTTTCACAATTCCATGTTTTCTGGGTAGTCTTAGTTCAATAGAAGCATTGACAGACTTAGGTGCTAGTATAAATCTAATGCCGTATTTACTATACGCTAAACTAGACCTTGGAGAATTGAAACCAACACGAATAAGCATACAACTAGCCGATCGATCAGTAAAATATCCTAGAGGGATAATGAAGAACATGCTAGTTAAAGTTGGTACTTTAGTATTTCCAGTAGATTTTGTTATTCTAGACATGGAAGAAGATTCTCGAGTTCCTCTCATATTAGGAAGACCATTCTTAAACACGGCTAAAGCAATAATAGACGTGTTCGGTAAGAAACTGACCCTAAGTATAGAGGACTAGAGTGTTACCTTTTCAGTTAATAGAGCAATGCAACAACCGCAATCTGCAGATGATACATGTTATTATATTCAAACTATAGATTCACATGCAGAATTGTTAGAAGAATTTCCAGAATTACAAGGAACAGGAGAATGTTCTTTAGGAGAAGGAACTGAACCAATTGATGAAGCTAAAATGTTAGCTACACTTATGGCTAATGGATATGAACTAACAACAGAAGAAATTCAAATGCTAAAAGAGGAAGACAGATATCAATACAAATCATCGATAGAAGAACCACCGACATTAGAGTTAAAGCCACTTCCAAACCATTTGGAATATTCTTATTTACATGGTGAATCTGAATTACCTGTAATAATATCGTCTTCTCTTACGGAAAATGAAAAATCTCAACTCATTTCTGTGCTAAAAGCACATAAACCAGCTATTGCATGGAAGATTCATGACATTAAAGGAATAAGTCCTTCGTATTGTACACATAAAATCCTTATGGAAGAAGGTCATAAAACGTATGTGCAACGCCGAAGAAGACTAAATCCTAATATGCAAGATGTTGTTAAGAAAGAAATTATTAAACTGCTAGATGCAGGTTTAATTTATTCAATTTCTGATATTCCATGGGTAAGCCCAGTTCAATGTGTACCAAAGAAGGGTGGCATGACTGTCATCACAAATGAGAAAAATGAGCTTATTCCTACTAGGACTGTAACAGGATGGCGCGTTTGTATTGATTATAGAAAATTAAATGACGCCACCAGAAAAGATCACTTTCCCTTACCTTTCATTGATCAAATATTGGAAAGATTAGCAGGAAATAGTTACTATTGTTTTCTTGATGGTTTTTCCAGATATTTTCAAATCCCAATCGCACCCGAGGATCAAGAGAAAACCACATTCACATGCCCTTATGGTACTTTTACTTACAAACGCATGCCATTTGGACTTTGCAACGCCCCTGCAACCTTTCAAAGGTGCATGATGGCGCTTTTTCACGACATGATAGAAGAATGCATGGAAGTTTTCATGGATGACTTTTCAGTCATCGGTGATACTTTTGAATCATGTCTAGTTAATCTTGAACGGATGCTTATTAGATGCGAACAATCAAATCTAGTTCTTAATTGGGAGAAATGCCATTTCATGGTTAAAGAAGGCATCGTCCTTGGTCATAAAATTTTAAAGGAAGGAATTGAAGTGGATAGAGCTAAAGTAGATGTAATTACTAAACTTTCACATCCCACCAATGTTAGAGGAGTTAGGAGTTTTCTAGGGCATGCCGGTTTTTACCGTCGTTTCATAAAAGATTTTTCTAAAATTGCCACTCCTATGAATAAACTCCTAGAAAAGGATGCTCCATTCATCTTTTCAGATGAATGCATCAAATCTTTTAATATTCTTAAAGAAAAACTCACTAATGCGCCGATCATGATAACTCCAAATTGGAATCTACCGTTTGAACTTATGTGCGATGCAAGTGACTTTGCAATGGGAGCCGTTTTAGGACAAAGGATTGAAAAATGATTTCAACCTATTTATTATGCTAGTAAGACGTTACAAGGAGCACAAACAAATTACACAACTACTGAAAAAGAACTCCTTGCTATCGTCTTTGCTTTTTATAAATTTCGTTCATATCTCGTTCTAGCTAAAACGGTGGTCTATACCGACCATTCTACTCTTAGATACCTATTTTCAAAACAAGATGCCAAACCAAGATTAATCCGTTGGATTTTACTCTTACAAGAGTTCGATATTGAAATCCGAGATAAAAAGGGAGCAGAAAATCTCGCCGCTGATCATCTTTCTCGTCTTGAAAATCCTGAATTAGAAGTTCTCAATGAATCGGCCATACAAGATAACTTTCCTGATGAATATATATTGAAGATATATTATAGTGAAATTCCATGGTTTGCAGACTATGCAAACTATTTAGTATGTGGATTCCTTGAAAAAGGGTTGTCGTACCAAAAACGAAAGATATTCTTTAGTGATATAAAACACTATTTCTGGGAAGATCCACATTTGTTTAAAAGTTTTCTCGATGGAATAATACGCCGATGTGTATTCAGAGATGAAGCTAATTAAATCTTAAACCATTGGCACACAGGACCAACAGGAGGGCATTATGGGCCTCAACTCACAGCAAGAAAAGTTTACGATGCTGGATTCTATTGGCCAACAATTTTCAAAGACGCACACCTTCTTTGCAAATCCTGTGATGCATGTCAAAGGGCCGGAAAAATAAGTCAACGTGATGAAATGCCACAAAATGTCATTCAAATATGTGAAGTATTTGACATTTGGGGTATTGACTTTATGGGTCCATTTCCAAAATCTCATAATAATCTCTACATTCTCGTGGCCATTGATTATGTATCTAAATGGGCGGAAGCACAAGCTTTCCCGACTAACGATGCACGAGTTGTAGTCAACTTTTTAAAACGTCTTTTTGCTAGGTTTGGAACACTGAAAGCTTTAATAAGTGATCGGGGTACTCATTTTTGTAACAATCAACTTGAGAAAGTTCTCAAAATATATGGAGTAACTCATAAAATCTCAACCGCTTATCATCCACAAACAAGTGGACAAGTTGAAAATACCAACCGAGCTTTAAAACGTATTCTAGAAAAAACTGTAGGATCAAATCCGAATGAATGGTCCATGAAATTGGAGGATGCACTCTGGGCTTTTAGAACAGCCCACAAAACTCCAATTGGAACCACACCTTTCAGACTCGCTTATAGAAAAGCATGTCATCTTCCAGTAGAAATTGAACACAAAGCATTTTGGGCTTTGAAGACATGTAATCTTGATTTACATGAAGCCGGACGTCTACGGTTAAGTCAGCTAAAAGAATTAGAAGAATTAAGACATGAAGCATATGAAAATTCGTTAATCTATAAAGAAAGAACTAAGAAATGGCATGATAAAAGAATCAGAAGTTCAAAAGAATTTAAAGAAGAAGAAAGAGTTCTTCTTTTTAATTCACGATTCAAGCTATTTCCTGTAAAATTGAAATCAAGATGGTCTGGACCATTCATAGTCAAAAGAGTTTTCCCATACGGAACAGTAGAATTAATAAATTCAAATGGGGTTGAATTTAAGGTTAATGGTCATAGAGTTAAACATTACATAGATAATCTAATGGAAGTTGAAGATGAAGTTAATCACAATTTCGACACCACAGCTAACTAAGTGTGGGAAGGTTCGAATCTTTTTAGGGTAATATGTATTTCTGTTAGAGTTAGATATTCTGTTTTCGTGTAGTTCTCGAGAATGGAATCCGAATGGTCTTTCCCTAGCAGACCCTAAAGAACTAGTCTTCTTCCCCCATTCTGAATTTTTATTTTTTTAGGTTTTACGAGATGAGAAATTCCTTTGATCTGAACCATGGTCTAATGGTACACGCTATGATTACTAAACTTAATAATGACACACTTCCGAGTAAACTGGTATCATTCATAAGAAGCAAAATGGACGGAGTAAGAAAAGAACTCAGAAAAGATCATCATAAGATACATTTTAGTAAAGGAAAATCAAAATTCGCAACAAAGAGAAGAGCACGACACCTTGAAAGATGTTATAAATGCTAAAATGGTCACACGAAGGTAAATGTTCAAATAATCAAACATATTCAAATACCGAATTTGTTACTCTATGCAGAGAAGGACCGTTCATATGTTTAGAAGAAAAGATATTGAAGAATCGAGGTTATGCTTACCTAGCTATGGAAAATCAAATCACACGACTCTCCTATGAGTCGGCTAAAGCAGGTCTCTGAGAATTCTATCTCACAGATAAGTATGTACAGTTTTTATTTTTTATTTATTGCTTTTAACCTTTTGATAATAAACGCTGAATCGTTCGCTATAAAGTATTAAATTGGTATTCAATAAAATTAGGTATGCGTAACCGAAATTATTAATATCATACAAAAATTTATTACATCACTGCGAAATTTACCGTTTATTCTTAAGGTATAAATATCTTTAATCAATCAAACCAAAATATTTCAGAAATTCATCAGGAGTAAAACTAGGTAATATAGCCGAAATTACTTTACCGAAAAGAGGGGCATATATTTTTGATAATATTTGATTGATTAAAGTGGGATAAAAGACCAAAAAGATTTTTAATTTTATTTTTACCATGTTTTTAAAATTAATATATAAATATTAAATTATTATTGTAAACTTTTTAAAATCAATATATTTAAGTTTGTACCTATTTGAAAAATTAATATTTTTAATATAAGTTTGTATGTATAAAACAAAAATATAATATAAGTTTGGTGTAAATTTTTAAAATATTAATAATATGAATTTTTAATTTTATGCATTTTAAATTAAAGTTTGGTGTGAATTTAAAAACAAAAATTTACTTTATTTCACTAAGTTAAAAATATGATTTTTAAAATTCGTCGTAAGTTGAAAACTAGGTCGTTGAACCGAAATTGCTTTACCCAAGGGAGGGACGAGAACTTTTATTATCATTATTTTTAATATTATTGAATTAAAGTATGCCAAAAACATTTAAAAATCCAAAAATCTTTGCTTTTAAAAATGCACTTAAAAGTGACAAAATTTTAAAACTTTGTTGAGAGACGGACTAGGACAACGATCCGAAACGCCCTCATTCTAAAAAGAAACAAATTTTTAAATTTATTGATTTATGTTTTAAAAGTATAAGGTTTAAAAAAAAAAAATATCCCATGCGATCGCATGGGGTTTGGCCTTCATTTCCATGCGGTCGCATGGAGACCAATTTCAGGTCAGGAACAAAAGTTCCAACGGGTCTACTGCTGCATCACAAACACACACACAAAACACACGAACCTACTCCCAAACTCTCTCAATTTTCATCAATTTTTCACCAAAATCAACCAAATTTCTTGCTATATCCGCTCTAATCATGAATTTGATAAGAAGTTTATCAAGAAGGGTAACAATTACACCCCTAAACCTCTTTAAATTGATTTTTATTGTTCTTAAGCTATAATTTACCTAATTTGATTTTGTTAATTTCTAGTGTAATTAGAGTTAAATTGTTAGTATTTTATGCATGTATTGAAATGTCCCGTTCTTATTGATTAAAAACGTTCCATATTAATTGATTTCGTTGCGAGGTTTTGACCTCTATATGAGACGTTTTTCAAAGACTGCATTCATTTTAAAACAAACCATAACCTTTATTTCATCAATAAAGGTTTAAAAAGCTTTACGTAGATTATCAAATAATGATAATCTAAAATATCCTGTTTACACACGACCATTACATAATGGTTTACAATACAAATATGTTACGACAAAATAAGTTTCTTGAATGCAGTTTTTCCACAATATCATACAAGCATGGACTCCAAATCTCGTCCTTATTTAAGTATGCGACAGCGGAAGCTCTTAATAATCACCTGAGAATAAACATGCTTAAAACGTCAACAAAAATGTTGGTGAGTTATAGGTTTAACCTATATATATCAAATCGTAACAATAGACCACAAGATTTCATATTTCAATACACATCCCATACATAGAGATAAAAATCATTCATATGGTGAACACCTGGTAACCGACATTAACAAGATGCATATATAAGAATATCCCCATCATTCCGGGACACCCTTCGGATATGATATAAATTTCGAAGTACTAAAGCATCCGGTACTTTGGATGGGGTTTGTTAGGCCCAATAGATCTATCTTTAGGATTCGCGTCAATTAGGGTGTCTGTTCCCTAATTCTTAGATTACCAGACTTAATAATAAGGGGCATATTCGATTTTGATAATTCAACCATAGAATGTAATTTCACGTACTTGTGTCTATTTTGTAAATCATTTATAAAACCTGCATGTATTCTCATCCCAAAAATATTAGATTTTAAAAGTGGGACTATAACTCACTTTCACAGATTTTTACTTCGTCGGGAAGTAAGACTTGGCCACTGGTTGATTCACGAACCTATAACAATATATACATATATATCAAAGTATGTTCAAAATATATTTACAACACTTTTAATATATTTTGATGTTTTAAGTTTATTAAGTCAGCTGTCCTCGTTAGTAACCTACAACTAGTTGTCCACAGTTAGATGTACAGAAATAAATCGATAAATATTATCTTGAATCAATCCACGACCCAGTGTATACGTATCTCAGTATTGATCACAACTCAAACTATATATATTTTGGAATCAACCTCAACCCTGTATAGCTAACTCCAACATTCACATATAGAGTGTCTATGGTTGTTCCGAAATATATATAGATGTGTCCACATGATAGGTCGAAACATTGTATACGTGTCTATGGTATCTCAAGATTACATAATATACGATACAAGTTGATTAAGTTATGGTTGGAATAGAATTGTTACCAATTTTCACGTAGCTAAAATGAGAAAAATTATCCAATCTTGTTTTACCCATAACTTCTTCATTTTAAATCCGTTTTGAGTGAATCAAATTGCTATGGTTTCATATTGAACTCTATTTTATGAATCTAAACAGAAAAAGTATAGGTTTATAGTCGGAAAAATAAGTTACAAGTCATTTTTGTAAAGGTAGTCATTTCAGTCGAAAGAACGACGTCTAGATGACCATTTTAGAAAACATACTTCCACTTTGAGTTTAACCATAATTTTTGGATATAGTTTCATGTTCATAATAAAAATCATTTTCTCAGAATAACAAATTTTAAATCAAATTTTATCATAGTTTTTAATTAACTAACCCAAAACAGCCCGCGGTGTTACTACGACGGCGTAAATCCAGTTTTACGGTGTTTTTCGTGTCTCCAGGTTTTAAATCATTAAGTTAGCATATCATATAGATATATAACATGTGTTTAGTTGATTTTAAAAGTCAAGTTAGAAGGATTAACTTTTGTTTGCGAACAAGTGTAGAATTAACTAAACTATGTTCTAGTGATTACAAGTTTAAACCTTCGAATAAGATAGCTTTATATGTATGAATCGAATGATGTTATGAACATCATTACTACCTTAAGTTCCTTGGATAAACCTACTGGAAAATAGAAAAATGGACCTAGCTTCAACGGATCCTTGGATGGCTCGAAGTTCTTGAAGCAGAATCATGACACGAAAACAAGTTCAAGTAAGATCATCACTTGAAATAAGATTGTTATAGTTATAGAAATTGAACCAAAGTTTGAATATGATTATTACCTTGTATTAGAATGATAACCTACTGTAAAAAAACAAAGATTTCTTGAGGTTGGATGATCACCTTACAAGATTGGAAGTGAGCTAGCAAACTTGAAAGTATTCTTGATTTTATGTAACTAGAACTTGTAGAATATATGAAGAACACTTAGAACTTGAAGATAGAACTTGAGAGAGATCAATTAGATGAAGAAAATTGAAGACTGAAAGTGTTTGTAGGTGTTTTTGTTCGTTGGTGTATGGATTAGATATAAAGGATATGTAATTTTGTTTTCATGTAAATAAGTCATGAATGATTACTCATATTTTTGTAATTTTATGAGATATTTCATGCTAGTTGCCAAATGATGGTTCCCACATGTGTTAGGTGACTCACATGGGCTGCTAAGAGCTGATCATTGGAGTGTATATACCAATAGTACATACATCTAAAAGCTGTGTATTGTACGAGTACGAATACGGGTGCATACGAGTAGAATTGTTGATGAAACTGAACGAGGATGTAATTGTAAGCATTTTTGTTAAGTAGAAGTATTTTGATAAGTATATTGAAGTCTTTCAAAAGTGTATAAATACATATTAAAACACTACATGTATATACATTTTAACTGAGTCGTTAAGTCATCGTTAGTCGTTACATGTAAGTGTTGTTTTGAAACCTTTAGGTTAACGATCTTGTTAAATGTTGTTAACCCAATGTTTATAATATCAAATGAGATTTTAAATTATTATATTATCATGATATTATCATGTATGAATATCTCTTAATATGATATATATACATTAAATGTCTTTACAACGATAATCGTTACATATATGTCTCGTTTAAAAATCATTAAGTTAGTAGTCTTGTTTCTACATATGTAGTTCATTGTTAATATACTTAATGATATGTTTACTTATCATAGTATCATGTTAACTATATATATATCCATATATATGTCATCATATAGTTTTTGCAAGTTTTAACGTTTGTGAATCACCGGTCAACTTGGGTGGTCAATTGTCTATATGAAACATATTTCAATTAATCAAGTCTTAACAAGTTTGATTGTTTAACATGTTGGAAACATTTAATCATGTAAATATCAATCTCAATTAATATATATAAACATGGAAAAGTTCGGGTCACTACAGTACCTACCCGTTAAATAAATTTCGTCCCGAAATTTTAAGCTGTTGAAGGTGTTGATGAATCTTCTGGAAATAGATGCGGGTATTTCTTCTTCATCTGATCTTCACGTTCCCAGGTGAACTCGGGTCCTCTACGAGCATTCCATCGAACCTTAACAATTGGTATCTTGTTTTGCTTAAGTCTTTTAACCTCACGATCCATTATTTCGACGGGTTCTTCGATGAATTGAAGTTTTTCGTTGATTTGGATTTCATCTAACGGAATAGTGAGATCTTCTTTAGCAAAACATTTCTTCAAATTCGAGACGTGGAAAGTGTTATGTACAGCCGCGAGTTGTTGAGGTAACTCAAGTCGGTAAGCTACTGGTCCGACACGATCAATAATCTTGAATGGTCCAATATACCTTGGATTTAATTTCCCTCGTTTACCAAATCGAACAACGCCTTTCCAAGGTGCAACTTTAAGCATGACCATCTCTCCAATTTCAAATTCTATATCTTTTCTTTTAATGTCAGCGTAGCTCTTTTGTCGACTTTGGGCAGTTTTCAACCGTTGTTGAATTTGGATGATCTTCTCGGTAGTTTCTTGTATAATTTCCGGACCCGTAATCTATCTATCCCCCACTTCACTCCAACAAATTGGAGACCTGTACTTTCTACCATAAAGTGCTTCAAACGGCGCCATCTCAATGCTTGAATGGTAGCTGTTGTTGTAGGAAAATTCTGCTAACGGTAGATGTCGATCCCAACTGTTTCCGAAATCAATAACACATGCTCGTAGCATGTCTTCAAGCGTTTGTATCGTCCTTTTGCTCTACCCATCAGTTTGTGGATGATAGGCAGTACTCATGTCTAGACGAGTTCCTAATGCTTGCTGTAATGTCTGCCAGAATCTTGAAATAAATCTGCCATCCCTATCAGAGATAATAGAGATTGGTATTCCATGTCTGGAGACGACTTCCTTCAAATACAGTCGTGCTAACTTCTCCATCTTGTCATCTTCTCTTATTGGCAGGAAGTGTGTTGATTTGGTGAGACGATCAACTATTACCCAAATAGTATCAAAACCACTTGCAGTCCTTGGCAATTTAGTGATGAAATCCATGGTAATGTTTTCCCATTTCCATTCCGGGATTTCGGGTTGTTGAAGTAGACCTGATGGTTTCTGATGCTCAGCTTTGACCTTAGAACACGTCAAACATTCTCCTACGTATTTAGCGACATCGGCTTTCATACCTGGCCACCAAAAATGTTTCTTGAGATCCTTGTACATCTTCCCCCTTCCAGGATGTATTGAGTATCTTGTTTTATGAGCTTCTCTAAGTACCATTTCTCTCATATCTCCAAATTTTGGTACCCAAATCCTTTCAGCCCTATACCGGGTTCCGTCTTCCTGAATATTAAGATGCTTCTCCGATCCTTTGGGTATTTCATCCTTTAAATTTCCCTCTTTTAAAACTCCTTGTTGCGCCTCCTTTATTTGAGTAGTAAGGTTATTATGAATCATTATATTCATAGATTTTACTCGAATGGGTTCTCTGTCCTTCCTGCTCAAGGCATCGGCTACCACATTTGCCTTCCCCGGGTGGTAACGAATCTCAAAGTCGTAATCATTCAACAATTCAATCCACCTACGCTGCCTCATATTCAGTTGTTTCTGATTAAATATGTGTTGAAGACTTTTGTGGTCGGTATATATAATACTTTTGACCCCATATAAGTAGTGCCTCCAAGTCTTTAATGAAAAAACAACCGCTCCTAATTCCAAATCATGCGTCGTATAATTTTGTTCGTGAATCTTCAATTGTCTAGACGCATAAGCAATCACCTTCGTTCGTTGCATTAATACACAACCGAGACCTTGCTTTGATGCATCACAATAAATCAGAAAATCATCATTCCCTTCAGGCAATGACAATATAGGTGCCGTAGTTAGCTTTTTCTTCAATAACTGAAACGCTTTCTCTTGTTCATCATTCCATTCAAATTTCTTCCCTTTATGCGTTAATGCAGTCAAGGGTTTTGCTATTCTGGAAAAGTCTTGGATGAACCTTCTGTAGTAACCAGCTAGTCCTAAAAACTGGCGTATGTGTTTTGGAGTTTTCGGGGTTTCCCACTTTTCAACAGTTTCTATTTTTGCCGGATCCACCTTAATACCTTCTTTGTTCACTATGTGACCGAGGAATTGAACTTCTTCCAACCAAAATGCACACTTTGAAAACTTAGCGTACAATTCTTCCTTCCTCAATACTTCTAACACCTTTCTCAAATGTTCACCGTGTTCTTGGTCATTCTTTGAGTAAATAAGTATGTCATCAATGAAAACAATGACAAACTTGTTAAGGTATGGTCCACACACTCGGTTCATAAGGTCCATGAACACAGCTGGTGCATTAGTTAAACCAAACGGCATGACCATAAACTCGTAATGACCGTAACGCGTTCTGAAAGCAGTCTTTGGAATATCATCTTCTTTCACCCGCATTTGATGATACCCGGAACATAAGTCAATCTTTGAATAAACAGACGAGCCTTGTAGTTGATCAAATAAGTCGTCGATTCTCGGTAGTGGGTAGCGGTTCTTGATGGTAAGTTTGTTCAACTCTCGGTAGTCGATACACAACCTGAATGTACCATCTTTCTTCTTGACAAACAAAACAGGAGCTCCCCACGGTGATGTGCTTGGTCGAATGAAACCACGCTCTAAAAGTTCTTGTAATTGGCTTTGCAGTTCTTTCATCTCGCTGGGTGCGTGTCTGTAAGGAGCACGAGCTATTGGTTCAGCTCCTGGTACAAGATCTATTTGAAATTCAACAGATCGATGTGGGGGTAATCCCGGTAATTCTTTCGGAAATACATCGGGAAATTCTTTTGCAATGGGAACATCATTGATGCTCTTTTATTTAGTTTGTACTTTCTCGACATGTGCTAGAACAGCATAGCAACCTTTTCTTATTAGTTTTTGTGCCTTCAAATTACTAATAAGATGTAGCTTCGTGTTGCCCTTTTCTCCGTACACCATTAAGGGTTTTCCTTTTTCTCGTATAATGCGAATTGCATTTTTGTAACAAACGATCTCTTCTTTCACTTCTTTCAACCAGTCCATACCGATTATCACATCAAAACTCCCTAACTCTACTGGTATCAAATCAATCTTAAATGTTTCGCTAACCAGTTTAATTTCTCGATTCCGACATATATTATCTGCTGAAATTAATTTACCATTTGCTAATTCGAGTAAAAATTTACTATCCAAAGGCGTCAATGGACAACTTAATTTAGCAGAAAAATCTCTACTCATATAGCTTCTATCCGCACCCGAATCAAATAAAATGTAAGAAGATTTATTATCAATAAGAAACGTACCCGTAACAAGCTCCGGGTCTTCCTGTGCCTCTGCCGCATTAATATTGAAAACTCTTCCGCAGCCTTGTCCATTCGTGTTCTCCTGGTTCGGGCAATTTCTAATAATGTGGCCCGGTTTTCCACATTTATAACAAACTACATTGGCATAACTTGCTCCGACACTACTTGCTCCGCCATTACTCGTTCCGACACCATTTGTTCCTTTCGTTCTATTATCCCTGGTCCGTAGACCTCACACTTTGCCGCGCTATGACCATTTCTTTTACACTTGTTGCAAAATTTGGTGCAGAACCCCGAGTGATACTTTTCACACCTTTGGCATAGCTGCTTCTGATTGTTGTTGTTGTTGCGGTTATTATTGTTGTTGGGATGATTGTTGTAGTTGCTATTGTTGTTGTTGTTGTTGTTGTTGTTGTTGTTGTTGTTGGGCCGTTTGTTGTAGTTGCGATTGATGTTGCGATTGTTGGGATAATTGTTGCGATTATTGTTGTAATTGCTGTTGTTGTTGTATTGGTAATTCTTATCACCGTTTTCCTCCCACTTTCTTTTGACTTGCTTCACATTGGCCTCTTCAGCAGTCTGTTCTTTAATTCTTTCTTCAATCTGGTTCACTAGTTTGTGAGCCATTCTACATGCCTGTTGTATGGAGGCGGGCTCGTGTGAACTTATATCTTCTTGGATTCTTTCCGGTAATCCTTTCACAAACGCGTCAATCTTCTCTTCCTCATCTTCGAATGCTCCCGGACACAATAGGCACAATTCTGTGAATCGTCTTTCGTACGTGGTAATATCAAATCCTTGGGTTCGTAACCCTCTAAGTTCTGTCTTGAGCTTATTGACCTCGGTTCTGGGACGGTATTTCTCGTTCATCAAGTGCTTGAATGCTGACCACGGTAGTGCGTACGCATAGTCTTGTCCCACTTGCTCTAGATAGGTATTCCACCATGTTAACGCAGAACCTGTGAAGGTATGCGTAGCGTACTTCACTTTGTCCTCTTCAGTACACTTACTTATGGCAAACACCGATTCGACCTTCTCGGTCCACCATTTCAATCCGATCGGTCCTTCGGTTCCATCAAATTCCAAAGGTTTGCAGGCAGTGAATTCTTTGTAGGTGCATCCTACACGATTTCCTGTACTGCTAGATCCAAGGTTATTGTTGGTATGTAGCGCAGCCTGTACTGCGGCTATGTTTGAAGCTAGAAAAGTACGGAATTCCTCTTCATTCATATTCACGGTGTGTCGAGTAATCGGTGCCATTTCCTTCAAAATAGTCAAATGGAACAAGTTAATCATACAGAATATTAAGAGTAGTTAATAGTATTCCGTAGCATAATATGAACTCATTTATAAAGCTTTTTCTTCATATTAGCGTTTTATAAGTTTAAATTCGGGTAGTACCTACCCATTAAGTTCATACTTAGTAGCTAATATACAATTCAACTACTACAATTCTATATGAAAAACTGATTATAATAATATTTCGCGTTCAAACTTTTGCACAATATTTTACAAACTTACAATACCGCTTATTTTACATATAGCATGAAATATAGCACACAACAAATTTGATACAAGATGGTTGTGAAGATAATTCTAGCTAGTACACAAGTCGTTCAGCAAAGGCAATAAAGACACGTAATTCATACGTCCAGAAACAAGTCATGCATTCTGGTTTTACTAGGATTACTTCCCATCCTTGGTCTTGTGGAACATAACCGTTATGGCCGTTGATAAGACATCGTGTTGTAATTTCGTCAAAGGGACGAGGGTTACGTAATGTCCAACAGTCCCGTAACAATCTAAAAACCTCATTTCTTACCCCAATTACCGACTCTGTCACTTGTGAGAACGTTTTGTTTAATAGTTGTAGCCCGATGTTCTTGTTCTCACTTTGGTGAGAAGCGAACATTACTAATCCGTAAGCATAACATGCTTCTTTATGTTGCATGTTAGCCGCTTTTTCTAAATCACGAAGTCCAATATTCGGATATATTGAGTCAAAATAATTTCTTAACCCATTGCGTAAAATAGCATTTGGGTTCCCCGCAATATATGCGTCAAAGTAAACACATCGTAACTTATGGATTTCCCAATGTGATATCCCCCATCTTTCGAACGAAAGCCTTTTATAAACCAAGGCATTCTTGGAACGTTCTTCGAATGTCTTACAAACTGATCTCGCCTTAAATAGTTGTGCCGAAGAATTCTGACCGACTCTAGACAAGATTTCATCAATCATGTCTCCGGATAGGTCTCTTAAAATATTGGGTTGTCTATCCATTTTGTGTTTTTATACTGTAAAATAGACAAGAGTTAGATTCATAAAAAAAAAATACTTATTAATACAAGCAATTTTTACATATATCATAAAGCATAAGCACACTATATTACATATATTACACCACACGAATACAACTATCTTATTCCGACTCGCTTGTTTCTTCTTCTTCGGTTTTGGTTCGTTTTGCCAATTTTCTAGGAATATATGATGTTCCCCTAATACGAGCCGTCGTTTTCCACATTGGTTTAGAAAAACCTGGTGGTTTAGAGGTTCCCGGGTCATTGTTACAACTTAAGGACTTCGGGGGTTGACGATACATATAAAGTTCATCGGGGTTGGAATTAGATTTCTCTATTTTTATGCCCTTTCCCTTATTATTTTCTTTTGCCTTTTTAAATTCAGTTGGGGTAATTTCTATAACATCATCGGAATTCTCGTCGGAATCCAATTCATCGGAGAATTGGTAATCCTCCCAATATTTTGCTTCCTTGGCGGAAACACCATTGATCATAATTAACCTTGGTCGGTTGGTTGAGGATTTTCTTTTACTTAACCGTTTTATTATTTCCCCCACCGGTTCTATTTCTTCATCCGGTTCCGATTCTTCTTCCGGTTCCGATTCTTCTTCCGGTTCCGACTCTTCTTCCGGTTCCTCTTCGGGAACTTGTGAATCAGTCCACGAATCATTCCAATTTACATTTGACTCTTCATTATTATTAGGTGAGTCAATGGGACTTTTTCTAGAGGTAGACATCTATCACATAATATCAAACGCGTTAAGAGATTAATATATCACATAATATTCACATGTTAAAAATATATAGTTTCCAACAAAATTTGTTAAGCAATCATTTTTCAAGCAAACACGGTCGAAGTCCAGACTCACTAATGCATCCTAACAAACTCGATAAGACACACTAATGCAAAATTCTGGTTCTCTAAGACCAACGCTCGGATACCAACTGAAATGTCCCGTTCTTATTGATTAAAAACGTTCCATATTAATTGATTTCGTTGCGAGGTTTTGACCTCTATATGAGACGTTTTTCAAAGACTACATTCATTTTAAAACAAACCATAACCTTTATTTCATCAATAAAGGTTTAAAAAGCTTTACGTAGATTATCAAATAATGATAATCTAAAATATCCTGTTTACACACGACCATTACATAATGGTTTACAATACAAATATGTTACGACAAAATAAGTTTCTTGAATGCAGTTTTTCCACAATATCATACAAGCATGGACTCCAAATCTCGTCCTTATTTAAGTATGCGACAGCGGAAGCTCTTAATAATCACCTGAGAATAAGCATGCTTAAAACGTCAACAAAAATGTTGGTGAGTTATAGGTTTAACCTATATATATCAAATCGTAACAATAGACCACAAGATTTCATATTTCAATACACATCCCATACATAGAGATAAAAATCATTCATATGGTGAACACCTGGTAACCGACATTAACAAGATGCATATATAAGAATATCCCCATCATTCCGGGACACCCTTCGGATATGATATAAATTTCGAAGTACTAAAGCATCCGGTACTTTGGATGGGGTTTGTTAGGCCCAATAGATCTATCTTTAGGATTCGCGTCAATTAGGGTGTCTGTTCCCTAATTCTTAGATTACCAGACTTAATAATAAGGGGCATATTCGATTTTGATAATTCAACCATAGAATGTAATTTCACGTACTTGTGTCTATTTTGTAAATCATTTATAAAACCTGCATGTATTCTCATCCCAAAAATATTAGATTTTAAAAGTGGGACTATAACTCACTTTCACAGATTTTTACTTCGTCGGGAAGTAAGACTTGGCCACTGGTTGATTCACGAACCTATAACAATATATACATATATATCAAAGTATGTTCAAAATATATTTACAACACTTTTAATATATTTTGATGTTTTAAGTTTATTAAGTCAGCTGTCCTCGTTAGTAACCTACAACTAGTTGTCCACAGTTAGATGTACAGAAATAAATCGATAAATATTATCTTGAATCAATCCACGACCCAGTGTATACGTATCTCAGTATTGATCACAACTCAAACTATATATATTTTGGAATCAACCTCAACCCTGTATAGCTAACTCCAACATTCACATATAGAGTGTCTATGGTTGTTCCGAAATATATATAGATGTGTCGACATGATAGGTCGAAACATTGTATACGTGTCTATGGTATCTCAAGATTACATAATATACGATACAAGTTGATTAAGTTATGGTTGGAATAGAATTGTTACCAATTTTCACGTAGCTAAAATGAGAAAAATTATCCAATCTTGTTTTACCCATAACTTCTTCATTTTAAATCCGTTTTGAGTGAATCAAATTGCTATGGTTTCATATTGAACTCTATTTTATGAATCTAAACAGAAAAAGTATAGGTTTATAGTCGGAAAAATAAGTTACAAGTCATTTTTGTAAAGGTAGTCATTTCAGTCGAAAGAACGACGTCTAGATGACCATTTTAGAAAACATACTTCCACTTTGAGTTTAACCATAATTTTTGGATATAGTTTCATGTTCATAATAAAAATCATTTTCTCAGAATAACAAATTTTAAATCAAAGTTTATCATAGTTTTTAATTAACTAACCCAAAACAGCCCGCGGTGTTACTACGACGGCGTAAATCCAGTTTTACGGTGTTTTTCGTGTCTCCAGGTTTTAAATCATTAAGTTAGCATATCATATAGATATAGAACATGTGTTTAGTTGATTTTAAAAGTCAAGTTAGAAGGATTAACTTTTATTTGCGAACAAGTGTAGAATTAACTAAACTATGTTCTAGTGATTACAAGTTTAAACCTTCGAATAAGATAGCTTTATATGTATGAATCGAATGATGTTATGAACATCATTACTACCTTAAGTTCCTTGGATAAACCTACTGGAAAAGAGAAAAATGGACCTAGCTTCAACGGATCCTTGGATGGCTCGAAGTTCTTGAAGCAGAATCATGACACGAAAACAAGTTCAAGTAAGATCATCACTTGAAATAAGATTGTTATAGTTATAGAAATTGAACCAAAGTTTGAATATGATTATTACCTTGTATTAGAATGATAACCTACTGTAAAAAAACAAATATTTCTTGAGGTTGGATGATCACCTTACAAGATTGGAAGTGAGCTAGCAAACTTGAAAGTATTCTTGATTTTATGTAACTAGAACTTGTAGAATATATGAAGAACACTTAGAACTTGAAGATAGAACTTGAGAGAGATCAATTAGATGAAGAAAATTGAAGACTGAAAGTGTTTGTAGGTGTTTTTGGTCGTTGGTGTATGGATTAGATATAAAGGATATGTAATTTTATTTTCATGTAAATAAGTCATGAATGATTACTCATATTTTTGTAATTTTATGAGATATTTCATGCTAGTTGCCAAATGATGGTTCCCACATGTGTTAGGTGACTCACATGGGCTGCTAAGAGCTGATCATTGGAGTGTATATACCAATAGTACATACATCTAAAAGCTGTGTATTGTACGAGTACGAATACGGGTGCATACGAGTAGAATTGTTGATGAAACTGAACGAGGATGTAATTGTAAGCATTTTTGTTAAGTAGAAGTATTTTGATAAGTGTATTGAAGTCTTTCAAAAGTGTATAAATACATATTAAAACACTACATGTATATACATTTTAACTGAGTCGTTAAGTCATCGTTAGTCGTTACATGTAAGTGTTGTTTTGAAACCTTTAGGTTAACGATCTTGTTAAATGTTGTTAACCCAATGTTTATAATATCAAATGAGATTTTAAATTATTATATTATCATGATATTATCATGTATGAATATCTCTTAATATGATATATATACATTAAATGTCTTTACAACGATAATCGTTACATATATGTCTCGTTTCAAAATCATTAAGTTAGTAGTCTTGTTTTTACATATGTAGTTCATTGTTAATATAATTAATGATATGTTTACTTATCATAATATCATGTTAACTATATATATAACCATATATATGTCATCATATAGTTTTTACAAGTTTTAACGTTCGTGAATCACCGGTCAACTTGGGTGGTCAATTGTCTATATGAAACCTATTTCAATTAATCAAGTCTTAACAAGTTTGATTGCTTAACATGTTGGAAACATTTAATCATGTAAATATCAATCTCAATTAATATATATAAACATGGAAAAGTTCGGGTCACTACATGTATAACCTAGATTGATGCTATTTAACATGATTTGAAGCCAAAAACTTCAAAATTTTTAGGAATCTAGGGTTTGTGTTCTTGAGCAATTTGGGGTTTTTGATATAAACAGGTTATGGCCGATTTTTGTCATGAATTATTGCTAAATTAAGTAGTCTAACATGTTTAGGTAGCTAAATGATCCAAACTTTGATCCTAAACATGATTTTTGAGAATTAAAGTAGACTTTTTAGGTCTAAAATTCATGAACTTGATTAAATTGATGTAAATGCCATTTAAAACTTGTTTAATTGCTAGTAATGGTTATTTTAACATGTTATTTAAGTTGAATGCTTATGAACTTTGTAAACATTTTCATATATCTTATTTGAAAAAGTGTAGAATTGTTAAAATTGTGAAAATGTGTATAAGTTTAATTTTGATTAAACATGTTATTGTAATTGTTTCAAGTTTTTTATTTTTCTAACACTAATGCATATTTGGATGCACAAAATTTGTGTTTAATGTGTTTTGCAGAGATTTACTAATACTGATGGTGCATCATCATCATCTAGACAACCTGCTCCAGAACCTGAACCAGAAATGCAATATGAACCTGAACAGGAGCAACAAGAGGAATAACAACAACAACCTGATCAACGCGTACCTTATTATGATCCGCAACAAGAATATGTTGATTCCTACGTAGTATTTTCGATGCATCCGATAGTACAACACCCAACGATTCATGAAGAACAGTTACATCCCAATTTGAGATTTGATCGGAGTTGGAGAGATTACCCGACATATCAAAGTAACAAATTTAAACTGGTAAAGAAAAATGTAGAAGTGCCAAGGGTAATCGATTAGGAGCCTTTGGTAAGGGTCCAACTAGCTAACTCACTTAGACAGCATTTGATCCAAAGGTATGGCAGCTCTTCTTTTCCCGATTGGGAACGTTTATTCACCATTCGTAGGCCTGTATATAAGGAATGGTGCATTGAGCATATGAGTACTATTTCACTTAATGCAGATGTAGTTAGGTTAGATGATAGAAGTTTTCTTAGATTTATACTTGGCCGTAGGATGTACAGGATGTCCATGCTGGACATGGCCAGGGCTTTACAGATATATACGCCAGCTGAATTACTATTACCCGATTGTACAAATTTGATTTATCATGGTGAAAGGGTAGATAGGAATTTTGATGCTAACGCCGTCTGGAGGCGTATGGTAGATTATAATGTTTTTGGGCGGGCAGGAACGCACTCCTACTTACATATTCACAGAGCCGAGCTTCGTATAATTCATAGATTTCTGGCTAACTCGATTACACAGAGAGGTCACAACAAGGAGAAAATGACCTTACATGATTTATTTTACCTTAAGTGTATTCGAGACCCAAGAGGCTTTGTTAATATCCCCTACTGTGTTGGTTTTTATTTGTCTAAGATAGTAGAAGGAATACAGAAAGGGGGAATAATAGGAGGAGGTATTTTTGTTACACTTATTGGAGAGTATTTGGGTGTAGATAGGGATCAAGGGGGTCCTCTTATGGTATGTAGGGAATAGGATGATACTTTAGGATTGAAGGTCTATCAGGGTGCTAAGGTATTGAAGAGCAGACGCAATCAGGTAGTACCATATGTTGGTCGTCATCCACAGGTAGAGAGAGGTTCAGATGAGGAAATGGAGGAAGCAGATGACATTAGGGATGTCATTAGGGAGGCTATGACTGACGTCTACCAGCGTATAGATGAGGTAGAAATGACAAACCAGGATAGACATAGTCGATACGAGCAGTGGCAAGCCCGGAATGAGTACGAGCATTCCAGGCAATGACAGCATGATAGATGGCACTATCATCAGCATCAGATCATGAGCCGGCTATCACCTCAGGATCACTACGTACTGACCCGACCTGCTTACTATCCTCCACACCAGCCCGATATGAGACCACCATTTACTCTCTATGACCCTAACCAGGCCTATCAGTACACCTATCACCAACCATGGAACCCGACCGACGACATGAACTGGAACCCCTATCCAGATTGATATAGTTCCCGTTGGTGATTTCTATGATTTTTATCTTTTTATTATTTCTATTTATTTATGTTTAAACATACAAATATTGATACTTTTATGTAAGTTTAATATTTTTATTATGTTGTACTAATATTTCATATTTGATTTGAAAGTGGGATTTTAAGTCCCATTTCAAATTACCATGCATGTTTATATTTGTATTGTATGTATTTTATTTCATATACACAAAGTGTAAAACATCGCATTTTCAAAGACTGACATTAAGTTCAGCAAAAGCTACTAATTTTGACGACAAAACGAAAAACAAATGTGATGTAACAACAAGACAGAATGAACAAATGATGTGCACCATGTATCATTCAACAAACAAACGTCAATATGTTTGGAAACTTTGGTAAAAGTTAATCATTTTTCTACGCTAATCACCCTCAATAATTTAAATTGTTACTGATTTCTTGCAAATGAGGGTATTGCAAGATCTTAAGTGTGGGAAGGGGGTAAATTCTTTCGGATTTTTAAAAGTTTTTGACTTAAACACTTGGTTATCATTAAAAATACTAGTAACGCAGTAGTTGTATTAGAATCTAGTGCTCTCTGATAATAAAGAACAGCCCTAGTCTTATATACTGACTACCCAATTCTAGTAAAAATTTTCAAAATTTTTAATTAAATGAACTCAAAATCAAGTTTATACATATTTATGAGCAATAAAACTATGTGTTAACACCGAAATTATTGTTACCTCGGAAAGGACATAAATTGAGAAACAACCCAAAATGTTAGAATTCATTTAAAATGGAATAGAGGACAATAAAAAGGCAAAGAAAGGAAAATAAAAGCCAAGTGTGGGAAAAATTTACCAAGTTATTTAAAACATATATCACATATTTTTGTAAAAATAACTAAAGATACTTTTATTTTGGACAATTTTATCAGTTTTACCCAATTTCTTATAATATATTTGAAAGAAAAGATGGATCTACACGATGAATTAATTCCATCATTAAAAGGAAGTAAAGTCTTCCGAAAAAGACACGCGCTTCTTGATTTAGGTCAGGAAGTTGTCGTCCAGACCAGTTGTAGAGTCTACGAAAAACTTAAAAAGTTTTTTTGAAAATCAGCTGGAAATCCACGGACCTCAACATCAAACAGGGTCGCCAAGTGGTCAGACTTATCCTAACCATGAGAGGATCTGTATCGTAAAATGGGGAGGGCACCGTACAAATTAGCTTGATAAGACTAATGAATCAGATCCCCAAAAAGGATAATCTCCTTAAAGATCAAAAATCAGCTTTTAAGACTGATATTACTCAATCCTTAAGATTGACTTTTAAAGATTGAGAATTCAAACTCATGGAATTCGATGATATCTAAACTCGAGCTTGAACAAGAAAACATTTTGATTAAAATTACAAACCAATTTGATTTCTGAAAACCCATTTTTAATGCGTTCATTACCATTGAACGTAAAATCCTAGGAATTCACCTGGAATTCATTAGGTCACCTGAACCAAATCAGGTTGCATAGCATGGTCGAAGACAGGACCTTGTGCCAGACCGAAAATTATAGGGTGATCTTTACTATTGCCCCTACAAAGGATAGTAATTTCATCCGACACGTTATAGACCATAATTAAAAGCATGTCACGGGACATTGCCTTAACAGTTGCTTGTTCAACGTTTTCCTTTACAACCGGACCGTAGTTTACCGAAAGGTAATATACGGAGCAAGTATACTGGACGTATTGCTTTCCCAATACAAGATTAGCAAGTGGGTGACACAAAACGCAAGTTTTGAGCTAAAATTTTCAAATCTGAAACCCACCAAACCCACAAAAACAATTTCACAAACACCGGTGAAGGGTTATTCCGGAAAACTTATCTAGGGTAAAAGCTAGATTTAATTTTCAAAAGATCAAATGTTTTCATAAAGATCCAATTTCCTTAAAGAATCTAAATTTTCATAGTCATGTGGGACTGTAAACCACATCGTTATTATCATTGTTCATACCGCCGTATAGAAATCACTGATGTACAAAGTGTGAAGAATAAAGAAGTGATTCTAGTATTTTTATTTCAAGACTATATTGCTTGAGGACAAGCAACGCTCAAGTGTGGGAATATTTGATAATGCTAAAAATGAACATATATTTCATAGCATTATCCCACAAGAAAGACAAGCTTTTAGTTGCAATTGTTCTATTTACAAGTGATATTTGCTTAAATAATAAAAGGTGAAGACAAAAGACAGATTTGACGAATTGAAGACGCAAATGACCAAAAAGCTCAAAAGTACAAAGTACAATCAAAGTGGTTCAAATTATTGATGAGAAACTTCTCAAAATTACAAGAGTACAAGACACAAAATGCAAAGTACAAGATATTAAATAGTACGAAAGGACGTTCAAAAATCCGGAACCGGGACCAGAGTCAACTCTTAACGCTCGACGCAACGGACTAAAAATTACAAGTCAACTATGCACATGAATATAATATAATATATAAATAATTCTTAAAATTATATATATATATATATATATATATATATATATATATATATATATATATATATATATATATATATATATTATATATAAACCGTCGGTAAACTAGTGTACAAATGAGTGTGAGCTGGAACAGCCCTCCATGCTATCGCATGGGAATCAGGCATCAAAGCCATGCGATCGCATGGCCCTGAAATGCAGGCCACATCTATAAAAGGCGACGAGTTTCAGCGAACAAAAACACATCTTTTTCCTTCTCCATCTCTCAAACGTATATATATATATATATATATATATATATATATATATATATATATATATATATATATATATATATATATATATTATAATTTTAATTTTAATAATAAGGGTATGTTAGCGAATGTTGTAAGGGTGTAAGTCGAAATTCTGTCTGTGTAATGCTACGCTATTATTAATCATTGTAAGTTATGTTCAACCTTTTTAGATTAATGTCTCTTAGCTAAGTTATGATTATGCTTATTTAAGCCGAAGTAATCATGATGTTGGGCTAAAATATTAAGACGGGGTAATTGGGCTTTGTACCATAATTGGGGTTTGGACAAAAGAACGACACTTGTAGAAATTAGACTATGGGCTATTAATGGGCTTTATATTTATTTAATTAAATGATAGTTTGTTAATTTAATATAAAGATTTACAATTGGACTACTTATAAATAACCATATACACTCGATCGGACACGATGAGCGGGATATTTATAAGTATTAACAATCGTTCATTTAACCGGACACAGGAATGGATTAATAGTCAATGGACTTATTAAAACAGGGGTGAATTATATACAAGGAAAATTGGTGTAATTATAGTTTAAGTCCCCAATTAGTTGGAATATTTAACTTCGGATATAAGGATAATTTGATGAGGATACTCGCACTTTATATTTATGACTGATGGACTGTTATGGACAAAAACCAGACGGACATATTGAATAATCCAGGACAAAGGACAATTAACCCATGGTAATAAACTAAAATCAACACGTCAAACATCATGATTATGGAAGTTTAAATAAGCATAATTCCTTTATTTCATATTTAATTGCACTTTTAATTATCGCACTTTAATTTATTGTCATTTTATTTATCGTACTTTTTAATTATCGTAATTTTATTTATCGTCATTTTATTTATCGCACTTTTATTTATCGCAATTTCATTATCGTTATTTACTTTACGCTTTAATTTAAGTTATATTTATTTTTAATATTTTACATTCGGTTTTAACTGCGACTAAAGTTTTAAAATCGACAAACCGGTCATTAAATGGTAAAAACCCCCTTTTATAATAATAATACTACTTATATTTATATTTATATTTATACAAATATAGTTTTAAAAATATAGCGTTAAACTTGGCTAGCTCCCTGTGGAACGAACCGGACTTACTAAAAAGTACACTACTGTACGATTAGGTACACTGCCTATAAGTGTTGTAGCAAGGTTTAGGTATATCCACTCTATAAATAAATAAATAACTTGTGTAAAATTGTATCGTATTTAATAGTATTTTGTAGTAAAAATACTACTATTTTGTACCCCTTCGCTTTAACATCAACTGCTTAAATCTACATATATACGTATCCGTTAACCAAAGAACAACTATTTTCATTCAAATTCAGTTTCACATTCGGATTTTGACCGATCAGAATCCAAGTCAAGATTTGACAAGTGGCATAATGAAGAATATAATGGACAAAATAAAATTGATTAGTAACCAATTAATTAACTACGTAAAATTATAAATCTATACTAACCAAATCCTAGCTAATTGTTCCTATAACCGTTATAACTATTTCCTTATTACATTTATTTGTTGTCATTTTAATTATTGCAATTAATTATTGCAATTTTAATACTCGCAATTTTATTTATCATCATTTAAATACTATTATTTATTTTACGCACTTTAAATATCGTCATTTAAATACTATCATAATATACTAATTAATCCCGAGACAATATAATATAATCTTGATTTAAATTATATATTGAACTATTAGACTATTGGACTATTGGACTACTAACCTTGGACAATTAAAAAGTATTAAAAGAGTAGGAAATGTTAATTACAACACATTTTGATTTAAAATATCGTTTGTAAGTTACATCTTCTACAGTTAAACATTTCTTCAAGGTTGCCAATTGATTTCATCTTAAGTAATCTTTTGTATCTTGACGATTACAATCTTCGTTCAAATTCTTCAAAATTCTTGAAACATCTCGGATTGATAACTAATGATTCAGTTATGATAACTTTGAATGCTGATGAAGCAGCAAAATTGTAGATGGTCTTAATGGCCAAAAGTTTGATAATAAAGAATGGTGTGTTGAAAAGGCTCAGTTATGGAACTGAAAAATGGATTGAGCAGATTATGAAGGAGGCTGTGAATAAATCACAAAATCTGTACTTACAGAATCCATATGATTCAGTATCTACAGAAATCTTTAGCGAATACATTGCTCCTTACTTATTCTAAATCCTTGCGAAAAAGTTCTGCAACATCCTTTGATTCTAGATATTTTAAAATCCAAGATATCATCGTATCTTTCGTTATAAATATCTTCAATATTTCTGAAAATACCTTCATAAATATCTTTTTCCGAAATTATCTATCTCCTCGTGCTATCTATGTTACATTATAAAAGACACTGTTTTAGTTTCTATCCTTCTGAAAAAAATTTGATTTTAAATTATGAATGATTTTTGGAGAAGTGTTGGGAATTGGAGCATGAGTTAGTATAATATAATGAATCCCGGCCAACGTGATTATATTACAGTAAGTCATGCTGAATTTCTAATGGAACGTGATGATTCATAGATCATACTCTCATCATGTGCCATGTTACATAACTCTTACATTCTACTTAACCTCTAAACATATCAGTAGAATATTTCCTTAATATTTCTATCTTTTCCCTTGGATTCTGGTAATTTAAAAAATCAAATCGTGCTATTACCTTTCCTTTCTGCTTAATATATTATGATCATTTAAAACTTCATACCTACGAATTCTGGACCATTACTTGCTTCACTTGAAGTCCAGAAGAGAAAACAAAAGCATGGAAACTTAAAATGAAAATGAAAATGAAAATATAAGCACGACAACAACATAAAAATTACAAACCGTGTATATCAATGCTTATAGCAATATAAAGACACAGGAGAATGATAAATACAGTGATCCCTAGAGCATAGTATAAGTAAAACTATTCTTCTGGTGGAAGATTGAAAAGAAGAATGACTATATATATGGTTAATATAATAGCAAAGATCAATACAGGATTGAGCATCCTAATGGGTCGTTTGGAAGTAGGAATTGAGGAAGAAAGTATAGAAGTGGTGAAAATAATGGAATGGAAGAGGTAAATTTATAGTGAAATATCAGACAGAGCAATTAAAACAGATGACCGCATTTAATTAAAGAGGATCCTAATTTTCTTGTTTGCCGAAGAATCAAATCTTATATAGATTATGAAGATTTTTTTTAAATCCATTGAATTCTGGAAATCAACCGTTACTACGTCAAGAGTTAAGACGAAACATTATTTCTTCAATTCACTCTTTTGTGATAGCTTCACTCGTACTCTTCGAGTAATCGAATTGTTTTATCCATATTACTCAATGATGATAAAACTCTATTTATCAACTCATATTTGTCATAAAAACATTTTTATTGTTAGCCATGACGACCTCGATCAAATTTCGGGACGAAATTTCTTTAACGGGTAGGTACTGTGACAACCCGGAAATTTTCGACCAAATTTAAATTTAATCTTTATATAATTTCGACACGATAAGCCAAGTCTGTTAGGTTGAGTCTCAAAAATTTTAAACTGTTTCATATATGCAATTACCCTTCAACTATCTACGACGATTCACGAACCATTAATTGTAAATAAATGTGTATACATATAAATATAAATATATATATATATATATATATATATATATATATATATATATATATATATATATATATATAAATACATATATATAAATACATATATATATATATATATATATATATATATATATATATATATATAATAACTAAAAATAATAATATACAATATAAGTAAAATTGTAAATAAATCAATATATATATATATATATATATATATATATATATATATATATATATAAAGTATATCAAATATAATTATTTAATAATTATAATACTCGTTGGACGTTTCGATTATTATTTAGAGAAGTTTAATTCAAAATTATATGATTTTAAAATAAATGGTGATCCGAAAATGAGTTCTATAAATTTTAGGCTTATTAAAAATGTATTTAGGACATCGTTATTAAATTTTAGCACTTTTTATATCTTACCCAGAATCGAGCGGGACAGTTGATGTAATTTTTATTTAATAAATTAATTATCGAATTTTATACCATAATGACTAAATTAAATAAAGGAAGTTAATTTAAAATTTTGGAATTATTCCGAAGACTTTTATCCATCACTGACTAACAACGGAGTACGAAATCCATTTCGTGAAAGATGACTACTAATTCAATCACACGTTTCCTTAATTAATATACATTATTATATTAATTATTATTATTATTATATATGTTTTTGTTATCTAATAATTGAACCCATAATCAAAATATGAATCAAGACACAAATCAGTGATTGAGTTACTGTGTTTGATTATCACTTTAACTTTATATTAAAAATATCAACTAGTATCGAATCTTTTGCTATATATGTTTTGGATACTTTTGGCTTTTGTCTTCCTTCACAAACGAACTCATACATATATTATGATATTTTATTTTTATATTATTATTGATTTATTATATATTATTATTATTGGGTACTGTAAATGTGGTATATATATGTATTGATATATATTACTTCACCACATGAACCACAATTGATACAACCGTTTCTATCTTAAAACATCCACCATCTTCTCCTATAACCGATACTTTATATTTTCTAATTCATTTCGATTAAACCCATTGACCACCATCTCCTTCAGTTATTTATATTCTTTTTCTGCTACTTTATGAAACAAAAATGACACAACCACTTCGTGCATATGCCACTCGAACAGCTCAAGTAACTGTTGATATATTCTATATACATTTCAATTATAAACTCAACCTCATCATCGATTTAATGCTCAGGTTTCCATTCTGCTGCTGCCACGACTTTCTTGCAACTGTGAACAACCTACAACCACCACCGCTCACTTACTTGAAGGACTCTGTATAACCATCAATAAACCACAACTATCTTCAACCTTGATCACTAACCGAACACCACCCTACCCGTCACCCTTCTTGTTAATTTCTTTTTCGATATATCTGCAACCACCCGCCACCATCGTCCTCATTTTAAACCCAGGCTACTTCAAATTCTATATATTTTTTTTCTGATCAAACCTTTAAACCCATGTCACAATTGCGTTGTATTTTTTCTGTTTCTTATTATCGAACACCATTTAAATTTTTTTGTTTTGCTACAGCAGTCTTTTATTTATGCTTCTTCCATTATTTCTGTTACAAGTAAAGAACCATCACAACCAACTGCTCGCTACTACTGTTCTGTGTTTTTCTGTTTTGAAAACCGATTACCATAATGATAATAAAAACTGAATAATGATGATCTGGACGTTGCAAGTGGGTATCACACAAGTATAAAAAGGTGGCATTCTTTTTCTTTTCCAGCTGGTATTTTGGTGTTATAATATTGATAATAGAATGTGATGTGAGTTTAAGGATGGGGACGTGTATGGGATTCCAAATCCAACAAAATTTTCTTTAAACGGCTCTTTATTCCATTGTTATTTGAATCGAGCCACTGAATGGAACGTGGGACATTAAGGGGTATTCTTGTCTCTCAAGTACTTGAACATCTTGTTACATGATAATTGAATGGGGGCCCTCATTCCACTTAATCACATCGATCTCACCATTTCCTTATTTAAACTAGTTAAACCGAAATCTTTTTAGTGAGCTTGTGGATCAGTTTTCTAAATGGGTCATTTATATTTTAAAGTAGTGTTGTTAATGGACTAATGATTATTGGGTTAGTGAAATATAAAGGCCAATATAAATGTTGGGCTACAACATAAAATATAACTAACTTTAACAATATAAATTCGTTCAAATCACTGCTAATGTCGACTTCTGTTATTATGAACATACATAGTGATAATGATAAGGATATGAGGTTGATATAAGTGAAGTTAGATAATAGCGAGATGATTTTGGATGATAGATAGTACAGTAATGATAGTGATTATGCGAGATGATGATGGTATTCGAATGTAAAGGTGATGATTTATGATATACATATAGATAATGATGATGATGAGTCCATATGATATAGTAGATGATATGATATCGATTAGGAGGATTAATGATGATAATTAGATGTATATGATGATGATGAATACGGGTTTGATATTAATGATGATGTTCGGTTATATAAATGATGATGTGATAATCATGAGATGATGATGACGGTTTATGAACGATAAAGATGATATGCTAGATGATGTGAGGGTCACGATTAAAATGATAACCATTATATTAGTTATGTTAAGTGATGATGGGATATGAAGAAGATAATGAATAGTTTTGGGTTTAGTTTGATGAAGAAGTGAAACAGAGATAACTGGTCAAATATAAATGGGTTTCATATTAAATCAGGAAAACAGAAATGGATGAGTGGTTTGTGGTGTTATTGGGTTAGCGGGAGGTCGCGGGTCCAAACTCGGACTTGGACATTTTTTTAGGACTACTTCTTTGAGGTAGTTATTACTCATACTCTTATTATTATTATTATTATTTCATTATTATTTTTATTGTTAGTATTATTATTATTATTATTATTATTATTATTATTATTATTATTATTATTATTATTTATTATTGATTGTTATTAAGTAATTATTATTATTATTAACAATATTAGAAATAAGATTATTAGTATAAATTAATATTATTATCATTATTATTATTATTATTATTAAAATATATAGTATTATTATTAATATGACTATTAAAATTTCTATTAAAATCATCATTTTATTTATAAGTACCATTATTATATAAAACATTATTTTTATGAAAACTAACATTTTTATCTTATTATTATTATTTTTTTATAAAAAAAACTGTTATTATTACTAACATTACTTTTATTATTAGTATTTTTATCAAAACTATTAATATCAGTATCATTACTAAATCTAATTACTTTTAGTATTATTATTATCATAAAAAGATACAAATTTTTATTTATTATTATTGATATTATTTTACCAAATAAATAGCTATATAAGAATATATTTTAAACATATCGCATAACAACATTAATATTTTTCATAATAAATACTAATTATTTATCTAAAGTATATAAAATAAATATAGTTAATATAGTTACCAATGAAACATACAAGTTACTGAAATAACAATTAATAATAATAATATCTAAACTTGTTCGATTACGATTATATGTTTTAATATATATAATTGATAATTGATATAGGTTCGTGAATCTGAGGCCAACCCTGCATTGTTCAGTTCCGTCGTATGCATATTTTTACTACAAAATATCATATAGTGAGTTTCATTTGCTTCCTTTTTAAATGCTTTTGCAATATATATTTTTGGGACTGAGAATACATGCGCTGTTTTTATAAATGTTTGATGAAATAGACACAAGTACTCAAACTGCATTCTATGGTTGGATAATCGAAATCGAATATCACCCCTTTAGCTTGGTAACCTAAGAATTAGGGAACAGTACCCCTAATTGACGCGAATCCTAAATATAGATCTATAGGCCTAACAAACCCTATCCAAGGTACGGATGCTTTAGTACTTCGATTTATTATTATATAGACGAGAGGATTCTGTTTTGGAGATATTCTATATGCATCTTGTTAATGTCGGTTACCAGGTGTTCACCATATGAATGATTTTACCTTTATGCAGACGAGAGGATTCTGCTATTGGAATTATGTAATTAAATAAAAATCTTGTGGTCTATTAAAATATGGAAATAATTGATTACGATAAACCTATGAACTCACCAACCTTTTGGTTGACACTTTAAAGCATGTTTATTCTCAGGTATGAAAGAAATCTTCTGTTGTGCATTTGCTCATTTTAGAGACATTACATTGGAGTTGTTCATGGCATATTTAAGTCAGTACCTCGCAATGGGACCATATGCTGAAGACTTCGTCCAGGTGGATTAGGACAGGTCGCTTTAGCTCCCCTCTGACATGATCAAACAAGGTGAAACCACTGTCACAAGAAGGGAAAAGGACGAATTCTGGGAACTATATACGGAAGGAGCGTCAAGTGAGGAGGGGGCCGGTGTAGGCCTACTCCTCGTTTCCCCAAACGTAGAAGAAATAACATACGCTATCCAGTTGAAGTTCGCCGCCTCAAACAACGAGGCAGAGTACGAAGTATTAATAGCCGGATTACGCTTGGAAAAAAGTATTGATGTACGACAACTCGCAGCTTATGTCGACTCACAACTGGTAGCAAGCCAGTTAAACGGCAGCTTCAAAGCAAGAGATACATCGATGCAAAAATACCTAGAGCTTACAAAAGCACTAACCAACACCTTCGCGGCATTTGAAATAAAGCAAATACCTCATAACCGTAACAAGAAAGTAGATGCTTTGAGCAAGCTTGCCTCTTTGCTCCATCACCACTTCACCAAAAAGGTTATGGTTGAAGTACTGGAAAGAAAGTCAACTGCAGAAGATACTCTCATGGCAACAATCACAACAGAAGAAGAGTGTTGGATGACACCTTTCATAAAATACCTTGCCGATGTTATCCTCCCGGAGGACAAATTACAAGCCCGTAGGATACGAATGCGGGCACCAATGTATAACTTTAAAAATGGTGTCCTGTATAGGAAATCATTCACATAGCCTTACTTAAGATGTGTTAGGCCAGCGCAGGCCAAAGAGAGCGTACAAGAAATGCACGAAGGAGCCTGCTCCACACACTTCGGCTACCAAACGATAGTCATCAGGATCAAAAGAATGGGTTACTTTTTGCCACACATGTACCGGGACACATATGATCTGATCATAAACTGTAAGGCATGTCAAATACATGCTCCCGTCAACAGATCCCTTCATCGTAACATCATCCCTATACATGCTGCTTGGCCATTCTGCAAATGGGGGATCGACATTGTCGGCCCATTCCCAAGAGGTGTTGGAAACGTTAAATTCCTAGTAGTCGCAATCAACTATTTTACAAAATGGGTCAAGGCAAAACCGTTAAGCACGATCACAGGAAGAAAAATCTTAACCTTTGTATGGGAGGATATTGTTTGTTGTTTCGGTTTACCACGAAAGATAGTCAGCGAAAACGGCACACAGTTTGCACACAATCCATTTAAGGACTGTTATGAGGACATGGACATTCAACAGTCATTTACTTCTGTGGCCTACCCACAGGCCAACGGACAAGTCAAGGTCACTAACAGAGACATCGTTGCCGGCATAAAATCAAGACTAGGTAAACACTAACAAGGATAGGTGGATGAACTCCAACATGTACTATGGGGACACCGGATAACACCGAAAGACAGTACGAACGAAACACCTTTCAGTCTAGTGTACGGCACCGAAGCGGTTATCCCGGCTGAAGTGCTTGTCCCAACCAACCGGATAACAACATTCGATGAACAACAAAACGATGAAGCATTACGAGAAAACTTGGATGCTCTAGAAGAACGGCAGACGATAGCGCATATCCGGCAAGCCGAAAAGAAGCAAAAAATCGCAAACCACTATGAAAAAAAATTCAAGCCACTAGACTTTCAGTTAAACAACTTGGTGTTACGTAGCAATGAGGCCAGCCGACAGAAAGATGTCAGAAATTTGGGCCCAAGATGGGAGGACCTTACAGGGTTGTCAGCATAACTGAGTATGGTGCATACCACCTGGAGACACTAGATGGAGTTCCGATACAACGCCCTTGGCACGCCTTTCATTTGAAGAAATATCATGTGTAACTTATCTGCAACCGGGAGGACTGATCACCCACTCGGATAGCAGAAATGCAAACACTTATGTACTCGAATCATTTCTATGTATAAGTCATCAATAAAGTTTTATTTTATATACTTGTGCAATGTAACGACTCTGAATATGATGCAAATAAAATCAAAAGTCTTTTGGCATATTTCATACCTACCTCCAGAAAAAATGCCTTCTAGCTTTCGTTGGTAGGAGGATACCTCTTGAAGAACCTTCTCGGATAATAAGGTTGTCCGGCCGTATCATTGATGGTCTGGTTCTACCGTATAAACAACTCGACCATACTCACGTGTCGTCTAGATATCTACGTTTTTGTCATGACACTGCACGCAACTTAAAGCAAAATAAACTAGTTTATACACAATACGTAACAAAATATAAACACATCACATTAATAATACAAACATAGCCGAGTGCATATCTCTACGGTTGGTAATTTACAATATCCTCTACGGTAACGTTCTCGTCCCTACAGATTTTGTTTAACTCTTCAAAACTAATCTGGCCAAGAGCCTCATGTGCTTGCTGGCAGTCCTGGACACAGGTAGCGCTCAAATCAATCTTCATCTTTTGAGCCGCGCTACCAGACGGCAAGAAGCACTCCACTGCCCTCAACACCTCAAACGTAGTCAACTTCTTGATAGCCTCAATAAAGGAATTGAACGGCTGATGAACAATGGATGATTTGAAGAGGCGGGCAAAGAGCACAGGTATACCATGTTGAAGGTGGGTAAGTCCACCCAACATTGCCAGCACCTTCTCTGTTAACTTCTTGTTGTCATTAGAAAGAAGGGCGACCTTCTCCTGTTCCCGAGAAAGTGCCACCTTCAACGCTTCCTGAGCTTCCCGGGAAACACGCAACTTGTCCCGGGTAGGCTCCAAGGCCTCCTTTGCTGACGCCAGCTCCATCTCAAGGCGAGTAATCATCCCTAACAATTCCGCCATGCGACGGTTATCGTTCTCAAACATAACATAATGCTCGTGAATGCGACGAGCATCAGCCTCGCTCTGGTTCAGTTCATCTGCCTCAAGATGCAGAGCAAACACGGCAAACTGAGAACGCAAGCGATGTGCATGGGTGACGGAAAGAGCGGCCAACGCCTCTTTCAGACCCGAAAAAGTTATGAAGTCCAGATACTCCCTGTAAACCGGGTAGTCTGAAGCATCACTGTGTAAAAGATCACGGAATGGCTCGAAATTACAGTCGGGCTGGACGTAAACATTCTGCCCAGCATTTGTTGTCAGCCAGGGGCGAGCATCTGAGGCTTCCACGGCGGGTTCTTTCCCAAGACGGTGCCCTTGAATCGACTCCCTTTCAGTAACCGGCTCTTCCTCAGCCACCCGACTCTCCCCCACAACTGGCTCAAGTCTCTCCCGGTGAGTAGACCCCTCTAGCAACGGAACCATGGGGGCAAATGCCTGCGTCCCCGCAGAAGTCACACCAACATTACCTATGCATAAACAAGAGAAAGAAACGTAGTCAACACAAGATATTATTAGATAAACAAAAGTGAGCATGTATCAAAGGCATACCTTCAGCTGCTACAGACGGCTCAATCTGACGCCTGGTGCGATGGATCAGCCCACCCTCTAAAGAACCACCATTGGAAGACTCCAAGTCTTTAGGAGGCGGCGCCCTATGGTGGCTGGAAGACGTCGGGGCCATACCCTCAACCACCTTGTCGGTAAAAACCATGTCATCTAAACTCGTCTCCCTCAGAACCTCTGACACGGTCAATTCTGCATAGATCATAAAACGTCGTTCTATAAATCACTACTATGTAAAAAAGAATAAAGAACATTACACGGATAAATACCTCTCCCGCCTCTATGAGAAACAAGAATCCTATCAGAATGGGTCCAGTTGTTGCTAACATTGGCCATTACCAGGCCCTGCTCATCGTAAGACTGTTGAGGAATCATCAGGCCCCTCAACTGGTCAACCATTACTTTACCCAGCTTAGACAGCTGTCTTGATTGTTGTACATGAAATATACCGTTCATATGGATTATAAACGTTTCATATTAATTGGCTTCGTTATGAGGTTTTGACCTCTATATGAGACGTTTTTCAAAGACTGCATTAGTTTTTAAAATAAACCATAACATTTATTTTATCGACAAAGGTTTAAAGGACATAGCGTAGATTATCAAATAATGATAATCTAAAATATAGCGTTTACACACGACCATTACATAATGGTTTACATTAATATATTACAACAAAAGGTAATTCCGAATGCAGTTTTTAAACAATATAATACAAGCATGCTGACTCCAAATCTTGTCTTTAATTAGCATGCAACAGCGGAAGCTCTTAATAATCACCTGAGAATAAACATGCTTAAAATACCAACAAAAATGTTGGTGAGTTATAGGTTTAACCTATATATATCAAATTGTAATTAATAGGCCACAAGATTTCATTTTTAATAACAACATACAGGAACACTCATCTGTATAAAAATTATTCATATGATAAACACCTGGTAACCGACATTAACAAAATGCATCTAGAATATCCCCATATATACAGGTACACTCATTTGTATATAAAAATCGAAGTACTAAAACATCCACAACCTGGATGGGGCTTGTTGGGCCCGATAGATCTATCTTTAGGATTCGTGTCAATTTGGGGTTCTGTTCCCAAATTCTTAGGCTACCAAGCTAAAAAGGGTGATATCCGGTATAATGATTCAATCATAGAATATAGTTTCAAGTACTTGTGCCTATTTTGTAAAACATTAAAAAAACTGCATGTATTCTCATCCCGAAAATATTCGATAGTAAAAATGGGACTATAACTCACTTTCACAGATTTTCAATTCGTCGAAAATAAGACTTGGCCACGGGTCGATTCACGAACCTATAACAAATATATACATATATATCAAAGTATGATCGAAATATATTCACAACATTTTTATTACGTGTTGACGATTTAAATTGTTAAATTAGCAGTCCAACATTAGTAGTCCACAATTAGTAGTCCATAGTTAGTAGTCCACAGTTAGTAGTACATAAATAAATTTGCATATGCATAATATCTCGAATCAATCCACGACCCAGTGTATACATGTCTCAGACTCGATCACAACTCAAGGTATATATATTATTTTAGAATCAACCTCGACCCATTATATGCTAACTCAAGCATCACCGCATATAGTGTCTTACAGTTATTCCAAAATAATATATATAGATGATGTCAATATGATATGTCAAAACATTGTATACGTGTCTAAGGTCTATCAAGGTATATATATATATATATATATATATATATATATATATATATATATATATATATATATAGAATAAGTTAGTTAGGATATGGTTAGTATAGATTTGTTATAAAAAATTTCGTAGCTAAAACTAATAATTTTAACCAATTTTATTTTACCCATTATTTCTTCATTATAAATCTGTTTTGAGTGAATCAAGTAGTTTCGTAACGAACTGAAATTTATGAAACTAAACAGAAAAATTATAGTTTTATAGTCAGAATTACAGGTTACAAGTCGTTTTTGAAAGTGGTAGTCATTTCCGTCGAAAGAACGACATCTTGATGACCATTTTGAAAAACATACATCCACTTTGTGTTTAACCATAATTTTTGGATATAGTAACATGTTCATAAGAAATATTATTTGTCCAGAAAACAAACTTCAATTTCAATGGTTAAGATAGTTTTTATTTTTCCAACCCAAAACAGCCCCCGATTTTACTACGACGGCGTATGTACGGTTTTACGGTGTTCTTCGTGTTTCCAAGTTTTAAATCATTAAGTTATCATATCATATAGATATAAAAGATGTGTTTAGTTGATTTTAAAAGTTAAGTTAGAAGGATTAACTTTTTTTGCGAACAATTTTAAAATCAACTAAACTATGTTCTAGTGATTACAAGTTTAAATCTTCGAATAAGATAGTTATATATATGAATCGAATGATGTTATGAACATCATTACTACCTCAAGTATAATAGGTAAACCTACTCTAAATGATGAGAAATTAACTTGAGCTTCAAAGGATCTTTGATGGCTTGAAAGTTCTTGAAGTAGAATCATGACACGAGAACAAGTTCAAGTAAAATTATTACTCGTATTAAGATAGTTATAGTTATAGAAATTGAATCAAAGTTTGAATATGAATATTACCTTGAATTAGAAAAATAACCTACATAACAAAAGTTTCTTGATCTTAGATGATTACTTGAAGTGGATTTGAAAGCTTGAAAGTAGACTTGCAAACTTGAAAGTGTTCTTGAAGTTTTCTTGAGTAATAGTTTTGTAAGTTGTTTTATGTTTGGATTTTTGAGCTAGATTGATGTATATTTTTATGAAGATGATGAAGAACACTTAGAACATAATCAAAAAACAAGAGAGAGATCAAATGGATGAAAAAAATTGAAAAATGCAAGTGTGTGTGGGAATGAAGAAAAACGTGAACCATGGCTAGCAATTATGCAAGTTGGAATTTGATTTTTAGTGTAATAATTCATGCTAGTTGCCAAATATTTGGTTCCACATGTCCCTTAATCATTTAGGGCTGCTAAGGAGCAGATTTTTATGTGTATATACTAATAGTATATACATCTAAAAGCTGGGTATAATACGAGTACAATACTTGAATGAATACGAGTAGAATTGTTGATGAAAACAAATGGGAATGTAAGTGTAAGCATTTTGTTAAATAGAAGTACTTTGATATGTGTCTTGAAGTCTTTCAAAAGTGTATTGATACATCTTAATATACTACATGTATATACATTTTAACTGAGTCGTCAAGTCATCATTAGTTGTTAAATGTACGTGTTGTTTCAAAACCTTTAAGTTAACGATCTTGTTAAATGTAATTAATCTCATTGTTATTATATCTAATGAGATGTTAAATTGTTACATTATCATGATAACATGATGTACTAATATATCTTAATATGATATATAAATATTAAGACATTATTACAACGATAATCTTTACGTAGAGATATCGTTTTGAATTTCTTAAGTTAGTAGTCTTGTTTATGTAGAAAGTTCATTGTTAATATACATAATAAGATACTTATATATCATTTTATCATGTTAAACATATATATATATATATATATATATATATATATATATATATATATATATATATATATATATATATATATATATATATATATATATATATATATATATATATATATATATATATATCATCATGTCATATACAAGTTATAACGTTCGTGAATCATCGAACAAACAGGGTGGTCAAACATTAACACAAAATCCGTTTCAATTAATCAAGTCTTAACAAGTTTTATTGCTTAACATGTTGGAAACATTTATTCATGTAAATATTAATCTCATATAATATATAATCATGGAAAAGTTTGGGTTATGACAGTACCTACCCATTAAATAAATTTCGTCCCGAAATTTTAAGCTGTTGTAGGTGTTGTCTCTTCTTCTGGAAATAAGTGTGGGTATTTCTGCTTCATCTGATCTTCACGCTCTCAGGTGAACTCGGGTCCTCTACGAGCATTTCATCGAACCTTAACGATTGGTATTTTGTTTTGCTTAAGTCCTTTAACCTCACGATCCATTATTTTGACGGGTTCTTCAACGAATTGTAGTTTTTTGTTAATTTAATCTCGTCTAATGGGATAGTGAGATCTTCTTTAGCTAAATATTTCTTCAGATTCGAGACGTGGAAGGTGTTATGTACACCAGCTAGTTGTTGCGGTAATTCAAGTCGATAAGCTACTGGTCCAACACGATCAATAATTTTGAATGGCCCAACGTATCTTGGGTTTAGTTTTTCCCGTCTTCCAAAACGAACAACGCCTTTCCAAGGTGATACCTTAAGCATGACCATGTCACCAATTTCAAATTCTATATCTTTTCTTCTAATGTTCGCGTAGCTCTTTTGTCGACTTTGGGCGGTTTTCAACCGTTGTTGAATTTGAATGATTTTCTCGGTAGTTTCCTGGATTATCTCCGGACCCGTAATTTGTCTATCCCCCACCTCGGTCCAACAAATCGGAGATCTACACTTTCTTCCATAAAGTGCTTCGAATGGTGCCGCATTAATACTCGTGTGGTAATTGTTGTTGTAGGAAAATTCTACTAACGTAAATGTTGATCCCAACCATTTCCAAAATCAATAACACTTGCTCATAGCATGTCTTCAAGCGTTTGTATCGTCCTTTCACTCTTCCTATCAGTTTGTGGATGATAGGCAGTACTCATGTCTAGACGAGTCCCCAATGCTTGTTGTAACGTTTGCCAAAACCTTGAAACAAATCTGTCATCCCTATCAGAAATAATAGAGACTGGTATTCCATGTCTGGAGATGACTTCTTTCAAGTATAGTCGTGCCAACTTCTCAATTTTATCATCTTTCCTCATTGGTAAAAAATGTGCTGACTTGGTAAGACGATCGACTATTACCCAAATAGTATCATAACCACTTGCAGTCATTGGCAATTTAGTAATGAAATCCATGGTAATGTTTTTCCATTTCCATTCTGGGATTTCAGGTTGTTGAAGTAGACCTGATGGTTTCTGATGTTCAGCTTTGACTTTAGAACAAGTCAAACATTCTCCTACGTATGTAGCAATATCAGCTTTCATACCCGGCCACCAAAAGTGTTTCTTAAGATCTTGGTACATCTTTCCCACTCCGGGATGTATTGAATATCTGGTTTTATGTGCTTCCCTAAGTATTATTTCTCTCACATCTCCAAACTTTAGTACCCAAATTCTTTCAGCCCTATACCGGGTTAAGTCTTCCCGAATATTAAGATGTTTTTCTGATTCTTTGGGTATTTCATTCTTCAAATTCCCTTCTTTCAAAACTCCTTATTGCGCCTCTTTTATTCGAGTAGTAAGGTTAGTATGAATAATTATATTCATAGCTTTTACTCAAATAGGTTCCCTGTCCTTTCTACTTAAGGCGTCGGCTACCACATTTGCCTTCCCCGGGTGGTAACGAATCTTAAAGTCGTAATCATTTAACAGCTCAATCCACCTACACTGTCTCATGTTCAGTTGTTTTTGATCAAATATATGTTGGAGATTTTGTGGTCGGTATATATGGTACATTTGACCCCATATAAGTAGTGCCTCCATATCTTTAATGTAAAAACAATAGCGCCCAATTCCAAATCATGAGTCGTATAATTCTGCTCATGAATCTTCAATTGTCTGGACGCATAAGCAATTACCTTCTTTCTTTGCATTAATACACAACCGAGACCTTACTTCGAAGCGTCACAATAAATCACAAAATCATCATTCCCTTCAAGCAATGACAATATAGGCGCCGTAGTTAACTTTTTCTTCAACAATTGAAATGCTTTCTCTTGCTCATCCTTCCATTCAAATATTTTTTCTTTATGCGTTAATGCAGTCAAGGGTTTTGCTATTTTGTAAAAATATAGGATGAATCTTCTGTAGTAACCAGCCAATCCTAAAAATTGGCGTATCTGCGTCGGTGTTTTCGGGGTTTCCCATTTCTCAACTATTTCAATCTTTGCTGGATTAACCTGAATACCTTCTTTGGTTACTATGTGACCGAGGAATTGAACTTCTTTCAACCAAAATACACACTTTGAAAACTTAGCGTACAGTTTTTCATTCCTCAACAATTCTAGAACCATTCTCAAATGTTCTCCATGCTCTTGATCATTCTTGGAGTAAATAAGTATGTCATCAATGAACACAATGACAAACTTGTTAAGATATGGTCCACATACTCGGTTCATGAGGTCCATGAACACAGCTGGTGCGTTAGTTAATCCAAACAGCATAACCATAAACTCATAATGACCGTAACGTGTTCTAAAAGCAGTCTTTGGAATACCTTCCTCCTTCACCCGCATTTGATGATAACCAGAACATAAATCAATCTTCGAATACACAGAAGATACTTGCAGTTGATCAAATAAGTCGTCGATTCTCGGTAGTGGATAATGGTTCTTGATGGTAAGTTTGTTCAACTCTCGGTAGTCGATACACAACCTGAACGTACCATCCTTTTTCTTGACAAACAAGACAGGAGCTCCCCACGGTGATGTGCTTGGTCGAATGAAATCACGCTCCAGAAGTTCTTGTAATTGACTTTGTAATTCTTTCATTTCGCTGGGTGCGAGTCTGTATGGAGCACGAGCTATCGGTGAAGCTCCGGGTACAAGATCTATTTGAAATTTAACGGATTGGTGTGGAGGTAGTCCCGGTAATTCTTTTGGAAATACATCGGGAAATTCTTTTGCGACGGGAACATCAATGATGTTCTTTTCTTCGGGTTTGACTTTCTCGACGTATGCTAGGATGACATAGCAACCTTTCTTATTAGTTTTTGTGCCTTCAAATTACTAATAAGATTTAACTACGCGTTGCTCTTTTCTTCGTAAACCATTAAGGGTTTTCCTTTTTTGCGCATAATACGATTTGCATTTTTGTAACAAACAACCTTCGCTCTCTCCTTTTTCAACCAGTCCATGCCGATTATCACATCAAAACTTCCTAACTCTACTGGTATCAAGTTAATCTTAAATGTTTCTCCAACCAGCTTAATTTTTTGATTTTGGCACATTTTATCATCTTTAATTAATTTACCGTTTGCTAATTCGAGTAAAAACTTATTATCCAAAGGTGTTAATGGACAATTTAATTTGGCACAAAAATCTTTACTCATATAGCTTCTATCCGCACCCGAATCAAATAAAACATAAGCAGGTTTATCTTCAATAAGAAACGCACCCGTAACAAGCTCCGGGTCTTCCTGCGCTTCTGCCGCATTGATATTAAAGACTCTTCCGCGGTTTTGCCCATTCTTATTCAATTCATCTGGGCATGCAGTTTTATAATGGCCCGTCTTTCCGCACCTAAAATAAGTAACGGCGGCATTAAACGTTCCGACATTATTTATTCCTTTAATTCTGTTGGCCTTTGGTCCGTAGACTCCACACTTTGCAGCACTGTGACCTGTTCTGTTGCATTTTGTGCATAACTCCCTACAATAATTATCCGGATGATATTTCTCACACCTTAGGCATCTGGTATTCTGCCTTTTGTTTTCATTATTGTTGTTGTTGAAACGGTTTTTGTTGTTATTGGGACGGTTGTTGTTGTTATTGGGACGGTTGTTATTTCTTATTGGGACAGTTGTTGTTGTTATTGGGACGGTTGTTGTAGTTGTTGTTGTTATTGGGACGGTTGTTGTATTGGTGACCCTTGTCACTATTTTCCTCCCACTTTCTTTTTACTTGCTTCATTTTGGCCTCCTCGGCCGCCTGTTCCTTAATTCTTCCTTCAATCTGGTTCATGAGTTTGTAAGCCATTCGACTTACCTTTTGCATTGAGGTGGGCGCGCTTGAACTCACATCCTCCTGAATCCTTTCTGGTAACCCTTTTACAAACGCGTCAATCTGCTCTTCTTCATCTTCGAACACTCTTGGACACAATAGGCACAACTCTGTGAATCGTCGTTCGTATGTGGTAATATCAAATCCTTATGTTCGTAATTCTCTAAGCTCTGTTTTGAGCTTATTGACTTCATTTCTAGGGCAGTACTACTCATTCATCAAGTGTTTGAATGCTGACCACGGTAGTGCATAAGCAGCATATTGTCCCACTTGCTCGAGATAGGTGTTCCACCATGTTAACGCAGTACCTGTGAAAGTATGCGTAGCGTACTTTACTTTGTCTTCTTCAGTGCATTTACTTATGGCAAACACCGATTCGTCCTTCTCGGTCCACCGTTTCAATCCGATTGGTCCTTCGGTTCCATCGAATTCCAGAGGTTTACAGGCAGTGAATTCTTTGTAGGAACATCCTACATGATTTCTTGTGGAATTAGTTCCATTACTAGATTCAGAGTTATTGTTGTTTTGCATTGCAGCCTGTACTGCGGCTATGTTTGCTGCAAGGAAAACACAGAAGTCTTCCTCGCTCATGTTCATGTTGTGTCGAGTAGTCGGTGCCATTTCCTTCAAAAATAGCCAAAAGAATTCAGTTAATCATATAGAATATTAGGAGTAGTCAGTAGTATTTCGTAGCATAATATGAACTTATTTATAAAAGCTTTTTCTTCATATTAGCATTTTATAATTCAAATTCGGGTAGTACCTACCCGTTAAGTTCATACTTAGTAGCTAATATACAAATCAACTACTACAATTCTATCATGAAAAACTGATAATAATATTTCGCGTTTAAATTTTAATACAAAATTTTACAAACGTACAATACCGCTATTTTACATACAGCTTGAAATATAGCACAAAATAACTTGGATGCAAAGCAGCTGTTAAGAAAATTCTAGTGAAGCTCAAAATATTCAGTGAATGCAATAAAGACACGTAATTCATAAGACCAGAAACAAGTCATGCATTCGGGTTTTACTAATACTATTTCCCATCCTTGATCAAGTGGGGAATAACCGTTGTGGCCATTGGCAAGGCAGCACGTTGTAACGTCGTCAAAAGGACGGAGGTTACAAAATACCCAACAGCTCCGTAACAACTTAAAAACCTTATTTCTCACCTCAACTATTAAATCCGTCACCCGTGGAAATGTTTTATTAAGTAGTTGCAACCCGATGATCTTTTTCTCAATTTGATGAGAGGCGAACATTACTAACTCGTAAACGTAATATGCTTATTTGAATTGCATGTTTAAATTCCTTTCTAAAGAACGAAGTCCTATATTGGGATATAGGGAGTCAAAATAGGCCCTCAACCCGAATCGGAAAAGTGCATTAGGGTTTCCCGCACACATAGCCTCAAAGAAAACACGAGCCAACTTAGGGTGTCCCCAGTGTGAGATACCCCACCTATCGAAGGAAAGCCTTCTATAAGTCAAGGGATGCCTGGAACGTCTTTCAAATGCCCTACAAACTAATTTTTCCATAAACAATTGAGTCGATGAATTCTGACCAACTCTAGACAAGATTTCATCAATCATATCCTGTGGTAGGTCTTCTAAAATATTCGGTTGTCTATCCTTAACGTCCATTTTGTGTTTTTATACTGTAAAATAGACGAAGATTAGATCTTGTAAAGGATGATAGAATACAAACATTACAAGCAATTTTTACATACAGCATAAAAGTACAAGCATACTACAGTGCATATATTACATGGCATGATAAATGTAAATGACTACAACTCTTTATTCCGACTCACTTGTTTCCTCCTCCTCGGACTCAGTTCGTTTCGCTAATTTCCTAGGGATAAATGATGATCCTCTAATACGATCCGTCCTTTTCATAAGTGGTCTAGAAAAATCCGGTTGTTTAGATGTTCCCGGGCTATAGTTAAAGTTTAAGAAATATGGATGTTTACGGTATATTCCGTCAGGGTATTTCATGTTAACATATAACTCATCGGGTTTGGGGTCAGGTTTCTCTATTTTTATAGTTTTTCCCTTATTGTTTTCTTTTGCTATTTTAAATTGGGCCGGGGTAATTTCTATCACTTCATCAGAATCCTCATCGGGATCCGATTCATCAGAAAATTGGTAATTTTCCCAATATTTTTCTTCCTCGGCGGAAACACCATTGACCATTTTTAACTTTGGTCCATTGTTTGAGGATTTTCTTTTATTTAACTGTTTTATTGTGGTTCCTAATATTTCCTCCTTCAGATCCTCTTCTTCCGGTTCTTCTTCTTCCGGTTCTTCTTCTTCCGGTTCTTTTTCTTCCGGTTCTTCTTCTTCCGGTTCCTCTTCTTCTTCTTCCGGAATTTGTGAATCTTCCCAAAATACATTCGACTCTTCATTGTTATTTAGGTGAGTCGGTAGGATTTTTACTAGAAGTAGACATCTATCATACAATAGCAAGCACGTTAAGAGATTAATATATCACATAATATTAACATGTAAAAATATATAGTTTCCAACAAAAAGTGTTAAGCAATCGTTTTTAAAGTAAACACGGTCGAAGTCCATACTCACTAATGCATCCTAACAAACTCGATAAGACACACTAATGCAACTTTCTGGTTCTCTAAGACCGACACTCGGATACCAACTGAAATGTCCCGTTCATATGGATTATAAACGTTTCATATTAATTGGTTTCGTTGCCAGGTTATGACCTCTATATGAGACGTTTTTCAAAGACTGCATTCGTTTTTAAAACAAACCATAACCTTTATTTTATCGACAAAGGTTTAAAGGACATAGCGTAGACTATCAAATAATGATAATCTAAAATATACCGTTTACACACGACCATTACATAATGGTTTACATTAATATATTACAACAAAAGGTAATTCCGAATGCAGTTTTTAAACAATATAATACAAGCATGCTGACTCTAAATCTTGTCTTTAATTAGCATGCAACAGCGAAAGCTCTTAATAATTACCTGATAATAAACATGCTTAAAACGTCAACAAAAATGTTGGTGAGTTATAGGTTTAACCTGTATATATCAAATTGTATTTAATAGGCCACAAGATTTCATTTTTCATAACAACATACAGGAACACTCATCTGTATAAAAGTTATTCATATGATGAACACCTGGTAACCGACATTAACAAAATGCATCTAGAATATCCCCATATATACAGGTACACTCATCTGTATATAAAAATCGAAGTACTAAAACATCCATAACCTGGATGTGGCTTGTTGGGCCCAATAGATCTATCTTTAGGATTCGCGTCAATTTGGGGGTCTGTTCCCAAATTCTTAAGCTACCAAGCTAAAAAGGGTGATATCCGATATAATGATTCAATCATAGAATATAGTTTCAAGTACTTGTGCCTATTTTGTAAAACATTAACAAAACTGCATGTATTCTCATGCCGAAAATATTCAATAGTAAAAATGGGACTATAACTCACTTTCACAGATTTTCAATTCGTCGGAAATAAGACTTGGCCACGGGTTGATTCACGAACCTATAACAAATATATACATATATATCAAAGTATGATCGAAATATATTCACAACATTTTTATTACGTGTTGACGATTTAAGTTGTTAAGTTAGCAGTCCAACGTTAGTAGTCCACAATTAGTAGTCCACAGTTAGTAGTCCACAGTTAGTAGTATATAAATAAATTTACATATGCATAATATCTCGAATCAATCCACGACCCAGTGTATACATGTCTCAGACTCGATCACAACTTAAGGTATATATATTATTTTAGAATCAACCTCGACCCATTATATGCTAACTCGAGCATTACCGCATATAGTGTCTTACGGTTATTCCAAAATAATATATATAGATGATGTGAATATGATATGTCAAAACATTGTATACGTGTCTATGGTCTATCAAGGTGTATATATATATATATATATATATATATATATATATATATATAATATAGAATAAGTTAGTTAGGATATGGTTAGTATATATTTGTTTTAAAAATTTTCGCAGCTAAAACTAGTAATTTTAACCAATTTTGTTTTACCCATTGTTTCTTCGTTATAAATCCGTTTTGAGTGAATCAAGTTGTTATGGTTTCGTAACGAACTAAAATTTATGAAACTAAACAGAAAAAGTATAGGTTTATAGTCGAAATTACAGGTTACAAGTTATTTTTGAAAGAGGTAGTCATTTCCGTCGAAAAACGACATCTTGATGACCATTTTGAAAAACATACATCCACTTTGTGTTTAACCATGATTTTTGGATATAGTAACATGTTCATAAGGAATATTATTTTTCCAGAAAATAAACTTCAAATTCAATGATTAAGATAGTTTTTATTTTTCCAACCCAAAACAGCCCCCGATTTTACTACGACGGCATATGTCCGGTTTTACGTTGTTCTTCGTGTTTCCAAGTTTTAAATCATTAAGTTAGCATATCATATAGATATAAAACATGTGTTTAATTGATTTTAAAAGTTAAGTTAGAAGGATTAACTTTATTTGCGAATAAGTTTAGAATCAACTAAACTATGTTCTAGTGATTACAAGTTTAAATCTTCGAATAAGATAGTTATATATATATGAATTGCATGATGTTATGAACATCATTACTACCTCAAGTATAGTAGGTAAACCTACTAGAAATGATGAGAAAATAACTTGAGATTCAAAGGATCTTTGATGGCTTGAAAGTTCTTGAAGTAGAATCATGACACGAGAACAAGTTCAAGTAAAATTATTACTCGAATTAAGATAGTTATAGTTATAGAAATTGAATTAAATTTTAAATATGAATATTACCTTGAATTAGAAAGATAACTTACTGTAAATTACAAAGGTTTCTTGATCTTAGATGATTACTTGAAGTGGATTTGAAAGCTTGGAAGTAGACTTGCAAACTTGATAGTGTTCTTGAAGTTTTCTTGAGTAGTAGTTTTGTAAGTTGTTTTATGTTTGGATTTTTGAGCTTAATTGATGTAGATTTTGATAAAGAACACTTAGAACATAATCATAGAATAAGATAGAGATCAAATGGATGAAAGAAAATTTAAAAATGCAAGTGTGTGTGGGAATGAAGAAAAACGTGAACCATGGCTAGCATTTATGCAAGTTATAATTTGATTTTTAGTGTAATAATTCATGCTAGTTGCCAATTGTTTGGTTCCAAATGTCTCTTAATCATTTAGGGCTGCTAAAGAGCATATTTTTATATGTATAGACCAATAGTATATACATCTAAAAGCTGGGTATAATACGAGTACAATACTTGAATGAATACGAGTAGAATTGTTGATGAAAACGAATGGGAATGTAAGTGTAAGCATTTTTGTTAAATAGAAGTACTTTGATATGTGTCTTGAAGTATTTCAAAAGTGTATTGATACATCTTAATATACTACATGTATATACATTTTAACTGAGTCGTCAAGTCATCGTTAGTCGTTACATGTACGTGTTGTTTCGAAACCTTTAAGTTAATGATCTTGTTAAATGTAATTAATCCCATTGTTATTATATCTAATGAGATGTTAAATTGTTACATTATCATGATAACATGATTGATAATGCCAAAATCATACATGTTTATTGTCGTTATTTCGATCTAATTCTGTATCTATTTGTATGTATTTATTGTACTTAAGTATTGTAATTCATGTATATTTGTAAAAGTCCATTGTGATTGAATAAATGAAGACCAACAGCGAAAACGACGTTAAAATGAAGATTGAACGCGTAAAACAGCCTGAAACTACTGAAACAGGCCCAAATGCGGCGCATCTCTCATAGAAGCGGCACATCTAAGCACAAAATAAATCACGACAGTTTTAAATGCGGAGCATCAGGAAATTCTGGACCAAACAGCTCCAGATGCGGCGCATTTGGTCTAGATGTGGCGCATCCAAGCCAAATGCAGTGCATCTGATCTAGATGCGGCGCATCCCTTGCCTGCCGACAGTTCCTGAGTGCTAAACGAGCTAGAAAACACTTGAGCCTAAAGTGATGCGGCGCATCACTAAAGGGATGCATCACATCCCTCTCTAGAACACTATTCTACCTAACTTTTGAGCCTATTTAAGAGATGCTTTGGTTACATACTTGAAACACCTTCGCTATTACATTCTCTCTCAGTTCTAATACGTTTTTCAAGGCTCAAGAAAGGCTACAAGGCCAATCTCCACTCTTTCAACATCAATATTAAGCTAGGATCATTCATCACTATTGGTATTATTGTTCTATATCTTCTAAACATGAATTCGACTTGTATTAACTATTTTACTAGTTCCATTATGATTATGTTTGGCTAAAAGTCCTGTGTGTTTGCTTCAATGTAAGATTTATGGCTTGGGTGTAGTGACCCGAACTTTTCCATGTTTACATATATTAAATGAAATTGTTATTTACATGATTAAGTGTTTCCAACATGTTAAGCAATCAAACTTGTTAAGACTTGATTATTTGAAATAGGTTTCATATAGACAATTGACCACCCAAGTTGACCGGTGATTCACGAACGTTAAAACTTGTAAAAACTATATGATGACATATATATGGTTATATATATAGTTAACATGATATTATGATAAGTAAACATATCATTAAGTATATTAACAATGAACTACATATGTAAAAACAAGACTACTAACTTAATGATTTTGAAACGAGACATATATGTAACGATTATCGTTGTAATGACATTTAATGTATATAAATCATATTAAGAGATATTCGTACATCATAATATCGTGATAATATAATAATTTAAAATCTCTTTTGATATTATAAACATTGGGTTAACAACTTTTAACAAGATCGTTAACCTAAAGGTTTCAAAACAACACTTACATGTAACGACTAACGATGACTTAACGACTCAGTTAAAATGTATATACATGTAGTGTTTTAATATGTATTCATACACTTTTGAAAGACTTCAAGACACTTATCAAAATACTTCTACTTAACAAAAATTCTTACAATTACATCCTCGTTCAGTTTCATCAACAATTCTACTCGTATGCACCCGTATTCGTACTCGTACAATACACAGCTTTTAGATGTATGTACTATTAGTATATACACTTCAATGATCAGCTCTTAGCAGCCCATGTGAGTCACCTAACACATGTGGGAACCATAATTTGGCAACTAGCATGAAATATCTCATAAAATTACAAAAATATGAGTAATCATTCAAGACTTATTTACATGAAAATAAAATTACATATCTTTTATATCTAATCCATACACCAACGACCAAAAACACCTACAAACACTTTCATTCTTCAATTTTCTTAATCTAATTGATCTCTCTCAAGTTCTATCTTCAAGTTCTAAGTGTTCTTCATAAATTCCAAAAGTTCTAGTTTCATAAAATCAAGAATACTTCCAAGATTGCAAGTTTACTTCCAAGTTTTTTAAATCCATTCCAAGTAATCATCCAAGATCAAGAAACCTTTGTTACTTACATTAGGTTATCTTTCTAATACAAGGTAATAATCATATTCAAACTTTAATTCAATTTCTATAACTATAACAATCTTATTTCGAGTGGAAATCTTACTTGAAATTGTTTTCGTGTCATGATTCTGCTTCAAGAACTTTCAAGCCATCCAAGGATCCTTTGAAGCTAGATCCATTTTTCTCATTTCCAGTAGGTTTATCCAAGGAACTTGAGGTTGTAATGATGTTCATAACATCATTCGATTCATACATAAAAAGCTGTCTTATTCAACGTTATAAACTTGTAATCACTAGAACATAGTTTAGTTAATTCTAAACTTGTTCGCAAATAAAGTTAATCCTTCTAACTAGACTTTTAAAATCAACTAAACACATGTTCTATATCTATATGATATGCTAACTTAATGATTTAAAACCCGGAAACACGATAAACACCATAAAACTGGATATAAGCCGTCGTAGTAAAACTGGGGGCTGTTTTGGTTGGGATAATTAAAAGCTAAGAAGAACTTTGATTTAAAAGCTATACTTCTGGAAAAATGATTTTTCTTATGAACATGAAACTATATCCAAAAATAATGGTTAAACTCAAAGTGAAAGTATATTTTTCAAATTGGTCATCAAGATGTCGTTCTTTCGACGGATATGACTACCTCTTTCAAAAACGACTTGTAACTTGTATTTCTGGCTATAAACTTATACTTTTTCTGTTTAGATTCATAAAGTTAGTTCAATAAGAAACCTTGGCCACTGGAATCACTCAAAACGGATTAGAAACGAAGAAATGGCGAATAAAACAAGATTGATAAAAACTACTCATTTTACCTACGTGAAAGTTAGTAATAAATCTATTCCAACCATAACCTAATCAACTTATATTGTATATTATGTAATCTTGAGATACCATAGATACGTATACAATGTTTCGACCTATCATGTCGACCCATCTATATATATATATATATTGCGGAACAACCATAGACACTCTATATGTGAATGTTGGAGTTAGCTATACAGGGTTGAGGTTGATTCCAAAATATATATATAGTTTGAGTTGTGATCAATACTGAGATACGTATACACTGGGTCGTGGATTGATTCAAGATAATATTTATCGATTTATTTCTGTACATCTAACTGTGGACAACTAGTTGTAGGTTACTAACGAGGACAGCTGACTTAATAAACTTAAAACATCAAAATGTATTAAAAGTTTTGTAAATATATTTTGAACATACTTTGATATATATGTATATATTGTTATAGGTTTGTGAATCAACCAGTGGTCAAATCTTACTTCCCGACGAAGTAAAAATCTGTGAAAGTGAGTTATAGTCTCACTTTTAAAATCTAATATTTTTGGGATGAGAATACATGCAGGTTTTATAAATGATTTACAAAATAGACACGAGTACATGAAACTACATTCTACGGTTGAATTATCGAAATCGAATATGCCCCTTTTTATTAAGTCTGGTAATCTAAGAATTAGGGAACAGACACCCTAATTGACGCGAATCCTAAAGATAGATCTATTGGGCCTAACAAACCCCATCCAAAGTACCGGATGCTTTAGTACTTCGAAATTTATATCATATCCGAAGGGTGTCCCGGAATGATGAGGATATTCTTATATATGCATCTTCTTAATGTCGGTTACCAGATGTTCACCATATGAATGATTTTTATCTCTATGTATGGGATGTGTATTGAAATATGAAATCTTGTGGTCTATTGTTACGATTTGATATATATAGGTTAAACCTATAACTCACCAATATTTTTGTTGACGTTTAAAGCATGTTTATTCTCAGGTGAATACTAAGAGCTTCCACTATTGCATACTAAAATAAGGACAAGATTTGGAGTCCATGTTTGTATGATATTGTGTAAAAACTGCATTCAAGAAACTGATTTCGATGTAACATATTTGTATTGTAAACCATTATATAATGGTCGTGTGTAAACAGGATATTTTAGATTATCATTATTTGATAATCTACGTAAAGCTTTTTAAACCTTTATTTATGAAATAAAGGTTATGGTTTGTTTTAAAAATGAATGCAGTCTTTGAAAAACGTCTCATATAGAGGTCAAAACCTCGCAACGAAATCAATTAATATGGAACGTTTTTAATCAATAAGAACGGGACATTTCAGTTGGTATCCGAGCGTTGGTCTTAGAGAACCAGAAAATTTGCATTAGTGTGTCTTATCGAGTTTGTTAGGATGCATTAGTGAGTCTGGACTTCGACCGTGTTTTCTTTAAAAATGATTGCTTAACATTTTTGTTGGAAACTATATATTTTTAACATGTGAATATTATGTGATATATTAATCTCTTAACGTGTTTGATATTATGTGATAGATGTCTACCTCTAGAACAAGTCCCATTGACTCACCTAATAATAATGAAGAGTCAAATGTAAATTGGAATGATTCGTGAACTGATTCACAAGTTCCCGAAGAGGAACCGGAAGAAGAGTTGGAACCGGAAGAAGAATCAGAACCGGAAGAAGAACCAGTGGGGGAAATAATAAAACGGTTAAGTAGAAGAAAATCATCAACCAACTGACCAAAGTTAATTATGGTCAATGATGTTTCCGCCAAGGAAGCAAAATATTGGGAGGATTACCAATTCTTCGATGAATCGGATCCCGACGAGGATTCCGATGATGTTATAGAAATTACCCCAACTGAATTTAAAAAGGCAAAAGAGAACAATAAGGGAAAGGGCATAAAAATAGAGAAATCTGATTCTAACCCCGATGAACTTTATATGTATCGTCAACACCCGTATTTCTTAAGTTGTAACAATAACCCGGGAACCTCTAAACCACCAGGTTTTTCTAGACCAATGTGGAAAATGATGGCTCGTATTAGGGGAACATCATATATCCCTAAGAACTTAGCAAAAAGAACCAAGTTCGAAAAAGAAGAAACGAGTGAGTCGGAATAAGATAGTTGTATTTGTGCGGTGTAATATATGTAATATAGTGTGCTTATGCTTTACGATATATGTAAAAATTGCTTGTATTAATAAGTATCTTTTATAAATCTAACTCTTGTCTATTTTACAGTATAAAAACACAAAATGGATAGACAACCTAATATTTTAGAAGACTTACCCGGATACATGATTGATGAAATCTTGTCTAGAGTCGGTCAGAATTCCTCGGCACAACTATTTATGGCAAAATCAGTTTGTAAGACATTCGAAGAACGTTCCAAGAATGCCTTGGTTTATAAAAGGCTTTCATTTGAAAGATGGGGGATATCACATTGGGAAACCCATAAGTTACGATGTGTTTACTTTGACGCATATATTGCGGGGAACCCAAATGCTATTTTACGCAACGGGTTAAGAAATTATTTTGACTCAATGTATCCGAATATAGGACTTCATGATTTAGAAAAAGCGGCTAACATGCAACATAAAGAAGCATGTTATGCTTATGGGTTAGTAATGTTCGCTTCTCACCAAAGTGAGAAAAAGAACATCGGGCTACAACTATTAAACAAAACGTTCCCACAAGTGACGGAGTCGGTAATTGGGGTAAGAAATGAGGTTTTTAGGTTATTACGAGACTGTTGGTCATTACGTAACCTTCGCCCTTTTGACGACGTTACAATACGTTGTCATACTATCGGTCACAACGGTTACGTTCTGCAAGACCAAGGATGGGAAGTGGTATTAGTAAAATCAGAATGCATGACTTGTTTCTGGACGTATGAATTACGTGTCTTTGTTGCCTTTGCTGAACGCCTTATTTAGTAACTAGAATTATCTTCGCAACTACTTTGTATCAAAGTTTTATGTGCTATATTTCATGCTATATGTAAAATAGCGGTATTGTAAGTTTGCAAGTTATTGTATAAAGGTTTGAATATGATATTTTTTTTTTTTGTTGTTGTGATTAGTTTTTCATATAGAATTGTACTAGTTGAAATGGTATGTTAGCTACTAAGTATGAACTTAACGGGTAGGTACTACCTGAATTAAAGAGTATAAAACGCTAATATGAAGAAAGAGCTTTTATAAATAAGTTCATATTACGCTACGAAATACTATTGACTACTCTTGATATTCTATATGATTAACTCGTTTCATTTGACTATTTTGAAGGAAATGGCACCGACTACTCGACACACCTTGAATATGAGTGAAGAGGAATTTCGTGCCTTTCTTGCTTCAAACATAGCCGCAGTACAGGCTGTGCTACATACCAACAATAACCTTGGATTTAGCAGTACAGGAAATCGTGTAGGATGCACCTACAAAGAATTCACTGCCTGCAAACCTTTGGAATTTGATGGAACCGAAGGACCGATCGGATTGAAACAGTGGACCGAGAAGGTCGAATCGGTGTTTGCCATAAGTAAGTATATTGAAGAGGACAAAGTGAAGTACGCTACGCATACCTTCACAGGTTCTGCGTTAACATGGTGGAATACCTATCTAGAGCAAGTGGGACAAGATGATGCTTACACACTACCGTGGTCAGCATTCAAGCACTTGATGAACGAGAAGTACCATCCCAGAACCGAGGTCAATAAGCTCAAGACAGAACTTAGAGGGTTACGAACCCAAGGATTTGATATTACCAGGTACGAAAGACGATTCACAGAATTGTGCTTATTGTGTCCGGGAGCGTTCGAAGATGAGGAAGAGAATATCGACGCGTTTGTGAAAGGATTACCGGAAAGAATCCAAGAAGATATAAGTTCACACGAGCTCGCCTCCATACAACAGGCATGTAGAATGGCTCACAAACTAGTGAACCAGATTGAAGAAAGAATTAAAGAACAGACTGCTGAAGAGGCCAATGTGAAGCAAGTCAAAAGAAAGTGGGAGGAAAACGGTGATAAGAATCACCAATACAACAACAACAGCAATTACAACAATAATCGCAACAACTATCCCAACAATCGCAACATAAATCGCAACTACAACAAACGGCCCAACAACAACAACAACAACAACAACAACAACAACAACAACAACAACAACAACAACAACAACAACAACAACAACAACAACAACAACAACAACAACAACAACAACAACAACAACAACAACAACAACAACAACAACAACAACAACAACAACAGCAACTACAACAATCATCCCAACAACAATAATAACCGCAACAACAACAACAATCAGAAGCAGCTATGCCAAAGGTGTGAAAAGTATCACTCGGGATTCTGCACCAAATTTTGCAACAAGTGTAAAAGAAATGGTCATAGCGCGGCGAAGTGTGAGGTCTACGGACCAGGGGTTAACAGAACGAAAGGAACAAATGGTGTCGGAACGAGTAATGGTGGAGCAAGTAGTGTCGGAGCAAGTTATGCCAATGTAGTTTGTTATAAATGTGGAAAACCGGGCCACATTATTAGAAATTGCCCGAACCAGGAGAACATGAATGGACAAGTCCGCGGAAGAGTTTTCAATATTAATGCGACAGAGGTACAGGAAGACCCGGAGCTTGTTATGGGTACGTTTCTTATTGACAATAAATCTGCTTACGTTTTATTTGATTCGGGTGCGGATAGAAGCTATATGAGTAGAGATTTTTGTGCTAAATTAAGTTGCCCATTGACGCCTTTGGATAGTAAATTTTTACTCGAATTAGCAAATGGTAAATTAATTTCAGCAGATAATATATGTCGGAATCGAGAAATTAAACTGGTTATCGAAACATTTAAGATTGACTTGGTACCAGTAGAGTTAGGGAGTTTTGATGTGATAATCGGTATGGACTGGTTGAAAGAAGTGAAAGCAGAGATCGTTTGTTACAAAAATGCAATTCGCATTATACGAGAAAAAGGAAAACCCTTAATGGTGTACGGAGAAAAGGGCAACACGAAGCTACATCTTATTAGTAATTTGAAGGCACAAAAACTAATAAGAAATGGTTGCTATGCTGTTCTAGCACACGTCGAGAAAGTACAAACTGAAGAAAAGAGCATCAATGATGTTCCCGTCACAAAAGAATTTCCCGATGTATTTCCGAAAGAATTACCGGGATTACCCCCACATCGATCCGTTGAATTTCAAATTGATCTTGTACCAGGAGCTGCACCAATAACTCGTGCTCCTTACAGACTCGCACCCATCGAGATGAAAGAACTGCAAAGTCAATTACAAGAACTTTTAGAACGTGGTTTCATTCGACCAAGCACATCACCGTGGGGAGCTCCTGTTTTGTTTGTCAAGAAGAAAGATGGTACATTCAGGTTGTGTATCGACTATCGAGAGTTGAACAAACTTACCATCAAGAACCGCTACCAACTACCGAGAATCGATGACTTATTTGATCAACTACAAGGCTCGTCTGTTTATTCAAAGATTGACTTACGTTCCGGGTATCATCAAATGCGGGTGAAAGAAGATGATATTCCAAAGACTGCTTTTAGGACGCGTTATGGTCATTACGAGTTTATGGTTATGCCGTTTGGATTGACTAACGCACCAGCTGTGTTCATGGACCTTATGAACCGAGTGTGTGGACCATACCTTGATAAGTTTGTCATTGTTTTCATTGATGACATACTTATTTACTCAAAGAATGACCAAGAACACGATGAACATTTGAGAAAGGTGTTAGAAGTATTGAGGAAGGAAGAATTGTACGCTAAGTTTTCAAAGTGTGCATTTTGGTTGGAAGAAGTTCAATTCCTCGGTCACATAGTGAACAAAGAAGGTATTAAGGTGGATCCGGCAAAGATAGAAACTGTTGAAAAGTGGGAAACCTCGAAAACTCCGAAACACATACGCCAGTTTTTAGGACTAGCTGGTTACTACAAAAGGTTCATCCGAGACTTTTCCAGAATAACAAAACCCTTGACTCCATTAACGCATAAAGGGAAGAAATTTGAATGGAAGGATGAACAAGAGAAAGGGTTCCGGTTATTGAAGAAAAAGCTAACTACGGCACCTATATTGTCATTGCCTGAAGGGAATGATAATTTTGTGATTTATTGTGACGCATCAAAGCAAGGTCTCGGTTGTGTATTAATGCAACGAACAAAGGTGATTGCTTATGCGTCTAGACAATTGAAGATTCACGAACAAAATTATACGACGCATGATTTGGAATTAGGCGCGGTTGTTTTTGTATTAAAGACTTGGAGGCACTACTTATATGGGGTCAAAAGTATTATATATACCGACCACAAAAGTCTTCAACACATATTTAATCAGAAACAACTAAATATGAGGCAGCGTATGTGGATTGAATTGTTGAATGATTACGACTTTGAGATTCGTTACCACTCGGGGAAGGCAAATGTGGTAGCCGACGCCTTGAGCAGGAAGGACAGAGAACCCGTTCGAGTAAAATCTATGAATATAATGATTCACAATAACCTTACTACTCAAATAAAGGAGGCGCAACAAGTAGTTTTAAAAGAGGGAAATTTAAAGGATGAAATACCCAAAGGATCGGAGAAGCATCTTAATATTCGGGAAGACGGAACCCGGTATAGGGCTGAAAGGATTTGGGTACCAAAATTTGGAGATATGAGAGAAATGGTACTTAGAGAAGCTCATAAAACCAGATACTCAATACATCCTGGAACGGGGAAGATGTACAAAGATCTCAAGAAACATTTTTGGTGGCCGGGTATGAAAGCTGATGTTGCTAAATACGTAGGAGAATGTTTGACGTGTTCTAAGGTCAAAGCTGAGCATCAGAAACCATCAGGTCTACTTCAACAACCCGAAATCCCGGAATGGAAATGGGAAAACATTACCATGGATTTTATCACTAAATTGCCAAGGACTACAAGTGGTTTTGATACTATTTGGGTAATAGTTGATCGTCTCACCAAATCAGCACACTTCCTGCCAATAAGAGAAGATGATAAGATGGAGAAGTTAGCACGACTGTATTTGAAGGAAGTCGTCTCCAGACATGGAATACCAATCTCTATTATCTCTGATAGGGATGGCAGATTTATTTCAAGATTCTGGCAGACATTACAGCAAGCATTAGGAACTCGTCTAGACATGAGTACTACCTATCATCCACAAACTGATGGGCAGAGCGAAAGGACGATACAAACGCTTGAAGACATGCTACGAGCATGTGTTATTGATTTCGGAAACAGTTGGGATCGACATCTACCGTTAGCAGAATTTTCCTACAACAACAGCTACCATTCAAGCATTGAGATAGCGCCGTTTGAAGCACTTTATGGTAGAAAGTGCAGGTCTCTGATTTGTTGGAGTGAAGTGGGGTATAGACAGATTACGAGTCCGGAGATAATACAAGAAACTACCGAGAAGATCATCCAAATTCAACAACGGTTGAAAACCGCCCAAAGTCGACAAAAGAGCTACGCTGACATTAAAAGAAAAGATATAGAATTTGAAATTGGAGAGATGGTCATGCTTAAAATTGCACCTTGGAAAGGCGTTGTTCGATTTGGTAAACGTGGGAAATTAAATCCAAGGTATATTGGACCATTCAAGATTATTGATCGTATCGGACCAGTAGCTTACCGACTTGAGTTACCTCAACAACTCGCGGCTGTACATAACACTTTCCACGTCTCGAATTTGAAGAAATGTTTTGCTAAAGAAGATCTCATTATTCCATTAGATGAAATCCAAATCAACGAAAAACTTCAATTTATCGAAGAACCCGTCGAAATAATGGATCGTGAGGTTAAAAGACTTAAGCAAAACAAGATACCAATTGTTAAGGTTCGATGGAATGCTCGTAGAGGACCCGAGTTCACCTGGGAATGAGAAGAGCAGATAAAGAAGAAATACCCGCACTTATTTCCAGAAGATACGTCAACACCTCCAACTGCTTAAAATTTCGGGACGAAATTTATTTAACAGGTAGGTACTGTAGTGACCCGAACTTTTCCATGTTTATATATATTAAATGAAATTGTTATTTACATGATTAAGTGTTTCGAACATGTTAAGCAATCAAACTTGTTTAGACTTGATTAATTGAAATAGGTTTCATATAGACAATTGACCACCCAAGTTGACCGGTGATTCACGAACGTTAAAACTTGTAAAAACTATATGATGACATATATATGGTTATATATATAGTTAACATGATATTATGATAAGTAAACATATAATTAAGTATATTAACAATGAACTACATATGTAAAAACAAGACTACTAACTTAATGATTTTGAAACGAGACATATATGTAACGATTATCGTGGTAACGACATTTAATGTATATATATCATATTAAGAGATATTCATACATCATAATATCATGATAATATAATAATTTAAAATCTCTTTTGATATTATAAACATTGGGTTAACAATATTTAACAAGATCGTTAATCTAAAGGTTTCAAAACAACACTTACATGTAACGACTAACGATGACTTAACGACTCAGTTAAAATATATATACATGTAGTGTTTTAATATGTATTCATACACTTTTGAAAGACTTCAAGACACTTATCAAAATACTTCTACTTAACAAAAATTCTTACAATTACATCCTCGCTCAGTTTCATCAACAATTCTACTCGTATGCACCCGTATTCGTACTCGTACAATACACAGCTTTTAGATGTATGTACTATTGGTATATACACTCCAATGATCAGCTCTTAGCAGCCCATGTGAGTCACCTAACACATATGGGAACCATCATTTGGCAACTAGCATGAAATATCTCATAAAATTACAAAAATATGAGTAATCATTCATGACTTATTTACATGAAAACAAAATTACATATCCTTTATATCTAATCCATACACCAACGACCAAAAACACGTATAAACACTTTCATTCTTCAATTTTCTTCATCTAATTGATCTCTCTCAAGTTCTATCTTCAAGTTCTAAGTGTTCTTCATAAATTCCAAAAGTTCTAGTTTCATAAAATCAAGAATACTTCCAAGATTGCAAGTTTACTTCCACGTTTTCTAAATCCATTCCAAGTAATCATCCAAGATCAAGAAACCTTTGTTACTTACATTAGGTTATCTTTCTAATACAAGGTAATAATCATATTCAAACTTTAATTCAATTTCTATAACTATAACAATCTTATTTCGAGTGGAAATCTTACTTGAAATTGTTTTCGTGTCATGATTCTGCTTCAAGAACTTTCAAGCCATCCAAGGATCCTTTGAAGCTAGATCCATTTTTCTCATTTCCAGTAGGTTTATCCAAGGAACTTGAGGTATTAATGATGTTCATAACATCATTCGATTCATACATAAAAAGCTGTCTTATTCAACGTTATAAACTTGTAATCACTAGAACATAGTTTAGTTAATTCTAAACTTGTTCGCAAATAAAGTTAATCCTTCTAAATAGACTTTTAAAATCAACTAAACACATGTTCTATATCTATATGATATGCTAACTTAATGATTTAAAACCCGGAAACACGATAAACACCATAAAACTAGATATACGCCGTCGTAGTAAAACTGGGGGCTGTTTTGGTTGGGATAATTAAAAGCTAAGAAGAACTTTGATTTAAAATCTATACTTCTGTAAAAATGATTTTTCTTATGAACATGAAACTATATCCAAAAATCATGGTTAAACTCAAAGTGAAAGTATATTTTTCAAAATGGTCATCAAGATGTCGTTCTTTCGACGGAAATGACTACCTCTTTCAAAAACGACTTGTAACTTGTATTTCTGACTGTAAACTTATACTTTTTCTGTTTATATTCATAAATTTAAGTTCAATACAAAACTGTGGCCACTAGAATCACTCAAAACGGATTAGAAACGAAGAAATGGCGAGTAAAACAAGATTGATAAAAACTACTCATTTTACCTACGTGAAAGTTAGTAATAAATCTATTCCAACCATAACCTAATCAACTTATATTGTATATTATGTAATCTTGAGATACCATAGACACGTATACAATGTTTCGACCTATCATGTCGACCCATCTATATATATATTGCGGAACAACCATAGACACTCTATATGTGAATGTTGGAGTTAGCTATACAGGGTTGAGGTTGATTCCAAAATATATATATAGTTTGAGTTGTGATCAATACTGAGATACGTACACTGGGTCGTGGATTGATTCAAGATAATATTTATCGATTTATTTCTGTACATCTAACTGTGGACAACTAGTTGTAGGTTACTAACGAGGACAGCTGACTTAATAAACTTAAAACATCAAAATGTATTAAAAGTTTTGTAAATATATTTTGAACATACTTTGATATATATGTATATATTGTTATAGGTTTGTGAATCAACCAGTGACCAAGTCTTACTTCCCGATGAAGTAAAAATCTGTGAAAGTGAGTTATAGTCCCACTTTTAAAATCTAATATTTTTGGGATGAGAATACATGCAGGTTTTATAAATGATTTACAAAATAGACACGAGTACATGAAACTACATTCTACGGTTGAATTATCGAAATCGAATATGCCCCTTTTTATTAAGTCTGGTAATCTAAGAATTAGGGAACAGACACCCTAATTGACGCGAATCCTAAAGATAGATCTATTGGGCCTAACAAACCCCATCCAAAGTACCGGATGCTTTAGTACTTCGAAATTTATATCATATCCGAAGGGTGTCCCGGAATGATGAGGATATTCTTATATATGCATCTTCTTAATGTCGGTTACCAGGTGTTCACCATATGAATGATTTTTATCTCTATGTATGGGATGTGTATTGAAATATGAAATCTTGTGGTCTATTGTTACGATTTGATATATATAGGTTAAACCTATAACTCACCAACATTTTTGTTGACGTTTAAAGCATGTTTATTCTCAGGTGAATACTAAGAGCTTCCGCTGTTGCATACTAAAATAAGGACAAGATTTGGAGTCCATGTTTGTATGATATTGTGTAAAAACTGCATTCAAGAAACTGATTTCGATGTAACATATTTGTATTGTAAACCATTATGTAATGGTCGTGTGTAAACAGGATATTTTATATTATCATTATTTGATAATCTACATAAAGCTTTTTAAACCTTTATTTATGAAATAAAGGTTATGGTTTGTTTTAAAAATGAATGCAGTCTTTGAAAAACGTCTCATATAGAGGTCAAAATCTCGCAACGAAATCAATTAATATGGGACGTTTTTAATCAATAAGAACGGGACATTTCATTGGGATTGCTCTATGTTTTGATGTTATGATAGTTACATATATGTTTGATTGATTAAATTACCTAGTCCAACTACAAGAACCATAGTTATGATTGTTTAGTTCTTCACTTCAATTACATAAATTGTAAACCAATTAATGTGAGTTAACTAGGTAAACAATTTATGCTTCAATACATCTAGTAATCTAGATGGTTAGATACATAAGCTTAAGTGATTTCGTTATGTGTTTAATCCGGTAATTGAATAAGTTTCAAAGCAACATAGTCATGAAATTACCTCAAGTGATTGTTGTAGTTTAGGTTTTACGTGAGTTTAACCGGGTTGGGTCTAGTTAGTTAATCAATCTAAATCACCATGTTCTTTCAAGAAATCCATTGTTGTAACCATCTTTATATCCTAGTTCAATTATACGAGTTATGACTTGATTTATGTGAGTTTATCAATGGCTATAACTTGTACTTCAACACCTAGTGATCTAGTCACCTATATGTGAGTATAGGAGGGTAATTGAATGATATTTAGGTTTTACAATCGTGTAGTTTACTTAGAGTGATCTTACTAAACTAGGTTCTATGTGAATTTAACCAAGAAAGAATCCTGTTAATTAAACATAGTTCTTATGTTTATAGATATTGTGAAATTGATATAAATTAATTACTTATAACTATAAAATAACTGTTTTAATTACAAAAGAATAATCCCTGTCATTTATCAAGCATAGAAGTAAACACCACATTCTCATTCTTATTATTTACTATATTTTAATTACTGTTTTGTTAACAGAAATACAACTTCAAACACAAATCCCCCTTTAGAATAATTAATCGTTGTAAAGTCCTTAAAACAAACTTCTCCCTGTGGATCGAACTGGTTAATTTACTTGCTAGTTACTGCATGATCAGGTTTTAGTTGCCTGTATTATGTGTTAATTATTAAGCATATTGTCTACAATTTTTAAAAGTTACGTCTTGACACATCAACTTTTTGGCGCCGCTGCCGGGGAGCGGTTTTGTTAAAAGATTTTAATAAACTTTGAATTATTCGATCCTTTTGTAGGAATTCAATTCCTAGAAAAGTTACTTTTTATTGTAAGCTTGTGTTTTTGCAATTGGTTTGTTTGTGGTGTTGTGATTGCAGAATAGGTATTGATGCATGAATCTACGTTCTTCCAACTCTGATTTAACTCCTTCATATCCTGAACCTGAAAGAGAGCTTCACAAACACTTAAGAGCTCAAGAAGTAGAATCTCTTGCTCAGGGTTTAGAATCACTTTCATTGGATTCTAACTCTGAACCAGTTATTCAACCAGTCATAGAGCCAGTTATTAAAGAAGAGGAAGAGATGGCTGCTACAAACCAAATGATGGATGCATTAATGAGGGCAACAAGAACAGGTCAAGGCCACGCAATTATTCAACCCACGATGTCTGACGGTTTTGAAATAAAGGGTCAATTTCTCCACATGGTGACTGATGTCATGCGAGGTGTATATAAAATAGTTATTAATTTTAGCAGAAAACACTATTAAATACGATACAATTTTACACAAGATATTTATTTATTTATAGAATGGATATACTTAAACCTTGCTACAACACTTATAGGCAGTGTACCTAATCGTACAGTAGTGTAGTTTTTAGTAAGTCCGGTTCGTTCCACAGGGAAATCTTTAAACAAAGCTCAACGCTATATTAGTTTACTTTTATAAAAATACAAATATATATATAAGTAATATTATTATTATAAAGGGGGGTTTTTACCGTTTAATGACCGGTTTGTCGATTTTAAGACTTTAGTCGCAGTTAAAACCTAATGTAAAATATAAAATAAATACAAGACTTAAATTAAAGCGTAAAGTAAATAACGATAATGAAATTGCGAATAATAAAAATGCGATAAAATAAAATTGCGATAATTAAAAAGTACGATAATTAAAAGTGCGATTAAATAACAATAAATAAAAGTGCGATAATTAGAAGTGCAATTAAATATAAAATAAAGGAAATTAAATATGAAATAAAAGAATTATGCTTATTTAAACTTCCGTAATCATGATGTTTGACGTGTTGATTTTAGTTTTATGCCCATGGGTTAATTGTCCTTTGTCCTGGATTATTTAATATGTCCGTCTGGTTTTTGTCCATAACAGTCCATCAGTCATAAATATAAAGTGCGAGTGTCCTCATCAAATTATTCTTATACCCGAAGTTAAAAATTCCAACTAATTGGGGATTCGAATTGTAACAAGGTTTTAATACTTTGTTTAATGAATACACCAGGTTATCGACTGCGTGTAAACCAAGGTTTTACTACTTTGTTAACAATTACACCAAATACCCTTGAATGTAATTTCACCCCTGTTTTAATTATTCTAGTGGCTATTAATCCATTCCCGTGTCCGGTTAAATGAACGATTATTCGTACATATAAATACCCCGCCCATCGTGTCCGATTGAGTGTATATGGTAATTTATAGGGACGCCCAATTGTAAATCTTTATATTAACATTAACAAACTTTCATTTAGTTAAACAAATATAAAGCCCATTAATAGCCCATAGTCTAATTTCCACAAGTGTCGTTCTTTTGTCCAAACCCCAATTATGGTACAAAGCCCAATTACCCAATTTTAGTAATTAGCCCAACATCATGATTACTTCGTTTTAAATAAGCATAATAATAACTTAGCTACGAGACATTAATATAAAAAGGTTGAACATAACTTACAATGATTAAAAATAGCGTAGCGTTACACGGACAGAATTTCGACTTACACCCTTACAATATTTGCTAACATACCCTTATTATTAGAATTATATTATAATTAAAATTAAAATATAAATTATAAATATAAATATAAATTTTACGTATGAAGGAGGAAGAAAAAGATGATATTTTTGATCAGAATTCGGTTGGCTTTATAGCCAGAGTTGATTTTTGGGGCTCCGCGACTCGCGGCAAAATGCTCTTCAAACTCCACGAGTCGCGGAGATAGAAATTACAGCTCAGTCCTTGGAGTTTTCTCTGCCGACGGTTTTTAATATATATATATAATATATATATAATTAATATAATTAATTATATATTATATTATATTTATATACATAGTTAACTTGTAATTTTTAGTCCGTTGCGTCGAGCGTTAAGAGTTGACTCTGGTCCCGGTTCCGGTTTTTCGAACGTCCTCGCGTACAATTTAATATCTTGTACCTTGCGTTTTGAATCTTGTACTTTTGTAATTTCGAGACGTTTCTTATCAATAATTGGAACCTTTTTGATTGTCTTTTGTACTTTTGAGCTTTTTGGTCGTTTGCGTCTTCAATTCGTCGAATCTGTCTTTTGTCTTCACCTTTTATTATTTAAACGAATATCACTTGTAAATAGAACAATTGCAACTAAAAGCTTGTCTTTCTTGAGGAATAATGCTATGAAATATATGTTCGTTTTTAGCATTATCAAATATTCCCACACTTGAGCGTTGCTTGTCCTCAAGCAATATTGTCTTGAAATACTAGAATCACTTCTTTATTCTTCACACTTTGTACATCAGTGATTTCTATACGGCGGTATAAACAATGGTAGTAACGATATGGTTTACAGTCCCACATGACTATAAAAATTTAGATCCATTAAGGAAATTGGATCTTTATGAAAACATTTGATCTTTTGAAATCTAGTTTTTACCCTAGATAAGTTTTCCGGAATAACCCTTTACCGGTGTTTGCAAAATATTTTTGTGGGTTTGGTGGGTTTCAGATTTGAAAATTTTAGCTCAAACTTGCGGGTTTGTGTCACCCACTTGCTAACCTTGTATTTGGAAAGCAACACGTCCAGTTTACTTGTCCCGTATATTACCTTTCGGTAAACTACCGTCCGGTTGTAAAGGAAAGCGTTGAACAAGCAACTGTTAAGGCAATGTCCCGTGACATGCTTTTGATTATGGTCTATAACGTGTCGGACGCAATTACTATCCTTGGTAGGAGCAATAGTAAAGCTCACCCTTATAATTTGTCGGTCTGGCACAAGGTCATGTCTTTGACCATGCTATGCAACCACCGTTCTTACGGTTGACACCCGATTTAGTTCAGGTGACCTAATGAATTCCAGGTGAATTCCTAGGATTTTACGTTCAATGGTAATGAACGCATTGAAAATAGGGTTTTCAGAAAACAAATCGGTTTATAATTTTGATCAAAATATTTTCTCGTTTAAGCTCGAGTTTAGATATCATTGAATTCCATGAGTTTGAATTCTCAATCTTTAAGGTCAATCTCTAGGATTGAGTAATATCAGTCTTAAAAGCTGATTTTTAATCTTTAAGGAGATTATCCTTTCTGGGGATCTGATTCATTAGTCTTATCCAGCTAATTTGCATGGTGCCCCCCCATTGTACGAGATAAATCCTTCTCATGGTTAGGATAAATCTGACCACTTGGCGACCCTGTTTAATGCTGAGGTCCGTGGATTTCCTGCTGATTTTAGTGATGACTTTTCTAGATTTTTCGTCAACCTACAGCTGGTCTGAACGACAACTTCATGACCTAAATCAAGAAGCGCGTTTCTTTTTCGGAAGACTTTACTTCCTTTTAATGATGGAATTGATTCATCATGTAGATCCATCTCTTCTTTTCTTTCATCGGGTAAAATAGTTTAGTTTAGTCCAAAGCAAAAGTATTTTCAGTTATTTGTTACAGATATATGTGACATATGTTTAAAATAATTTGGTAAATTTTCCCACACTTGGCTTTTATTTTCCTTTTTATCGTCCTCTATTCCATTTTAAATGAATTTTAACATTTTAGTTTGTTTCTCAATTTATGTCCTTTCCGAGGTAACAATAATTTCGGTGTTAAAACCTAGTTTTATCGTTCATAAATATGTATAAACATGATTTTGAATTCATTTAATTGAAAATTTTGAAAAATTTTACTAGAATTGGGTAGTCAGTATATAAGACTAGGGCTGTTCTTTTTTATCAGAGAGCACTAGATTCTAATACAACTACTGCTTTACTAGTATTTTTAATGGTAACCAAGTGTATAAAGTAAAAAATGTTAAAATCCGAAAGAATTTAACCCCTTCCCACACTTAAGATCTTGCAATGCCCTTATTTGCAAGAAATCAGTAACAATTTAAATTATTGAGGGTGATTTGTGTGAAAATGATTAAATTTTACCAAAGTTTCCAAATATATTGGCGTTTGTTTGCTGAATGATAAATGGTGCACATCATTTGTTCATTCCGTCTTGTTGTTATTTCACATATATTTTGCATCTTGTCGTCAAAATTAGTTGCTTTTGCTGAACTTAATGCCAGTCTTTGAAAATGCGTTGTTTTACCCTGTTGTGTACATAAGATAAACTGCAAACGTATATACATATTTTTGAAGTTTGGTATATTACCCCACATTCAAAAATTATTAAAATCTAAGAATAAAAGTTAGATAATTATAAAAATGATTACAATATTAACAAAAGTATTAAACATATCAATAATTACAAATTACAAAATAAAAAAAAAATAATAAGTAAACTAAGGATGATATTGGTACCAATAGGGGTTCCAGGCATAACCATAAGTGCTATAGAATGCTTCGGCAGGGTCATACGTAGGATATGGTGGCTGCATCTCTATCGACCAAGGAGGGAAGATGGGTTTCGGTGTAGGAATATAGTTTCTACCTATATGTTGGCAATGAACTATGATCTGGTTCTGATGAACTTGCCAATCTTCAAATGCTCTCTGTCTAGCATTTTCGTATTCCTGAGAAGCTATAAACCTATGCATTTCTTGCATCTCATTCCCCCCTCCTACATTACCTTGTTGCTGGTTTCTCTCCACCTGTGGATGTCTACCATGGTATCGTACTGCGGCGTTATTTCGCCGCTTCAAAACTTTCGCACCATGGTATACATTTAAACCTATAGTATCGCGGGGTTCTGGTTCTTCTACTAATAATCCCCCCCGACTTATATCCACACCGAGATATTCACCAATCAAAGTAATAAAAATACCACCTCCTATTATGCTATGTGGTCGCATCCCCCGAACCATAGCTGATAAATAATAACCCACACAATATGGTATACTTACAGCGCTGTGTGGGTCTCGAATACACATATGGTAAAACAAATCCTGTTCATTTACTTTTTCTTTGTTCTTACCCCTTTGTGTAATCGAATTAGCTAAAAACCTATGTATCACTCTTAATTCGGCTCTATCTATATCCAAATAAGAGTAGTTTCCCCCTTTGAAACGGTGATGGCTTGTCATTTGACTCCACACACCGTGTGTATCAAAATTCTCATCTATCTTTCTACCGTTTAGTATCAATCCTCTACAATCGGCAGACGCTAACTCCTCAGGCGTATATATACGTAAAGCCTGAGCCATGTCCAGTAAAGACATGTGGCGCATCGAACCGCCTAACAAAAATCTAATAAAAGAACGATCGGTTAAACTAGCTACCCGATCATTCAACTCTATACTACAATAAGATTAAAAATAATGATAATAAAAGTTCTCGTCCCTCCCTCGGGTAAAGCAATTTCGGTTCAAAGACCTAGTCTTCAACTTACGACGAATTTTAAAAATCATATTCTTAACTTAATGAGATAAAGTAAATTTTTGTTTTTAAATTCACACAACTTAAATATAAAATTCAAAATTAAAAATTAAAAATTAAAAATTCACACCAAACTTAAAATTTGAAATGCATAAAATTAAAAATTTATATTTTAAAAATTAAAAAGTCACACCAAACTTAATTTAAAAATTTATAAATTCATATCAAACTTATATTAATTTTTGAAATATTTTAGATATATTGTTTTTACAAAGTTTACAATATTAATTTAAGATTTAAATATTAATTTTAAAAAAAAAATGGTAAAAATAAATTTAAAAATCTTTTTGTCTTTTTATCCCACTTTAATCAATCAAATATTATCAAAAATATGCGCCCCTCTTTTCGGTAAAGTAATTTCGGTTCCAAGACCTAATTTAACTCATGACGAATTTTTGAAATATTTTGGGTTGATTGTTTAAAGATATTTATACCTTAAGAATAAACGTTAAATTTCGCAGTGATGTAATAAATTTTTGAATGATATCAATAATTTCGGTCGCCAAACCTAATTTTATTTAATACCAATTTAATACTTTTTAGCGAACAAATTAGCGTTTATTATCAAAAGGTTAAAAATAAAAATAAAAATAAAAACTGTACAGACATACCTGTGGAATAGATTTCTTAGTTATATGATCTATTCCATTCATAAGATAGTCGGTTTAATTGATTTTCCATGGCTACATAGGCGTAACCTCGAGCATTCAGTGTCTTTTCTTCTAAACATATGAACGGTCCGTCTCTGCATAAAGTAACAAATTCGGTATTTGAATAGGTTTGATTATTTGAACATTTACCTCCATGTGACCATTTTCCGCATTTGTGACATCTTTCTAGGTGTCGTGCTCTTCTTTTCGCTGCGGATTTTGATTTTCCTTTACCAAATTGTAACTTATTATCTTCGCATCTGGATTCTTTTCTAACTCCGTCCATTCTTTCTCTGATTACTGATACTAATTCGCTCGGTAGTATGTCATTATTACGTTTAGTGATCAAAGCGTGTAGCATTAGACCATGGTTTAGTTCACAGGCAGTCTTCATTTCGTAAAAACCTAAAAAAAATAAAAATTCAGAATGGGGGGAGAAGACTAGTTCTTTAGGGTCTGCTAGGGAAAGACCATACGTGTTCCATTTTCGAGAACTACACGAAAACAGACAATCTAACTCTAACAGAAATACATATTATCCTTTAAAGACTTGATTCTCCCCACACTTAGTTAGCTGTGGTGTCGAAATTGTGATTAACTTCGTTGTCGACTTCCATCGGACCATGTATGTAATGTTTAACTCTGTGACCATTAACTTTAAATTCAATCCCATTTGAATTTATTAATTCTATCGTTCCGTAAGGGAAAACTCTTTTGACTATGAATGGTCCAGACCATCTTGATTTCAATTTTCCAGGAAATAGCTTGAATCGTGAATTGAAAAGAAGAACTCTGTCTCCTTCTTTAAATTCTTTTGAACTTCTGATTCTTTAATCATGCCATTTCTTCATTCTTTCTTTATAGATTAATGAATTTTCGTATGCTTCATGTCTTAATTCTTCTAATTCGTTTAGTTGACTTAATCGTAGACGTCCGGCTTCATGTAAATCAAGATTACATGTCTTCAAAGCCCAAAATGCTTTGTGTTCAATTTCTACTGGAAGATGACATGCTTTTCCATAAACAAGTCTAAAAGGTGTGGTTCTAATTGGAGTTTTGTAGGCTGTTCTAAAAGCCCAGAGTGCATCCTCCAATTTAATGGACCATTCCTTCGGATTTGATCCTATGGTTTTCTCTAGAATATGTTTTAAAGCTCGGTTGGTATTTTCAACTTGTCCACTTGTTTGTGGATGATATGCGGTGGAGATTTTATGAGTTACTCCATATCTTTTAAGTACTTTCTCAAGTTGATTATTACAGAAATGAGTACCCCGATCACTTATTAAAGCTTTCGGTGTTCCAAACCTTGCAAAAAGACGTTTTAAAAAATTGACTACAACTCGTGCATCGTTATTTGGGAGAGCTTGTGCTTCCGCCCATTTAGATACATAATCAATGGCTACGAGTATATATAGATTATTATGAGATTTTGGAAATGGACCCATAAAGTCAATACCCCAAATGTCAAATACTTCACATACTTGGATGACATTTTGTGGCATTTCATCACGTTGACTTATTTTTCCGGCCCTTTGACATGCATCACAGGATTTGCAAAGAAGGTGTGCGTCTTTGTAAATTGTAGGCCAATAGAATCCAGCTTCATAAACTTTTCTTGCTGTTAGTTGAGGCCCATAATGCCCTCCTGTTGGTCCTGTGTGACAATGTTTTAAAATTTTACTAGCTTCATTTCCAAATACACATCGGCGTATTATTCCATCGGGACAACTTTTAAACAGATGTGGATCTTCCAAGAAATAGTGTTTTATATCACTGAAGAATTTCTTTCGTTTTTGGTACGATAATCCTTTTTCAAGGAATCCACAAACTAAGTAGTTTGCATAGTCTGCAAACCATGGAATTTCTTTATAATCTATCTTCAATAGATATTCATCAGGAAAGTTGTCTTGTATGGCTGATTCATTCAGAACTTCTAATTCGGGATTTTCAAGACGAGAAAGATGATCAGCGGCGAGATTTTCTGCTCCTCTTTTATCTCGGATTTCAATATCAAACTCTTGTAAGAGTAAGATCCAACGGATTAATCTTGGTTTAGCATCTTGTTTTGAAAATAGGTATCTAAGAGCAGAATGGTCGGTATAGACCACCGTTTTTGCTAGAACGAGATATGATCGAAATTTGTCAAAAGCAAAGACAATAGCAAGGAGTTCTTTTTCAGTAGTTGTATAGTTCGTTTGTGCTCCTTGTAATGTCTTACTAGCATAATATATAGGTTGAAATCGTTTTTCAATCCTTTGTCCTAAAACGGCTCCCATTGCAAAATCACTTGCATCGCACATTAGTTCAAATGGTAGATTCCAATTTGGTGTTATCATGATTGGTGCATTAGTGAGTTTTTCTTTAAGAATATTAAAAGATTTGATACACTCATCTGAAAAGATGAATGGCGCATCCTTTTCTAGGAGTTTATTCATAGGAGTGGCAATTTTAGAAAAATCTTTTATGAAACGTCGGTAAAAACCGGCATGCCCTAGAAAACTCCTAACTCCTCTAACATTGGTGGGATGTGGAAGTTTAGCAATTACATCTACTTTAGCTCTATCCACTTCAATTCCTTCTTTTGAAATTTTATGTCCAAGAACGATGCCTTCTTTAACCATGAAATGGCATTTCTCCCAATTAAGTACTAGATTTGATTTTTCGCATCTAATTAGCTTTCGTTCCAGATTAACTAGACATGATTTAAATGTATTACCGAAGACTGAAAAGTCATCCATGAATACTTCCATGCATTCTTCTATCATGTCGTGAAAAATCGCCATCATACACCTTTGAAAGGTTGCAGGGGCGTTACAAAGTCCAAATGGCATGCGTTTGTAAGCAAAAGTACCATAAGGGCACGTGAATGTGGTTTTCTCTTGGTCTTCGGGTGCTATTGGAATTTGAAAATATCCGGAAAATCCATCTAGAAAACAATAGTAACTATTTCCGGCTAATCTTTCCAACATTTGATCTATGAAAGGTAAGGGAAAGTGATCTTTTCTGGTGGCGTCATTTAATTTTCTATAATCAATACATACACACCATCCTATTACAGTCCTAGTAGGAATAAGCTCATTTTTCTCATTTGTAATGACAGTCATGCCACCCTTCTTAGGCACGCATTGAACTGGGCTTACCCATGGACTATCAGAGATTGGATATATCAAACCTGCATCTAGCAGTTTAATAATCTCTTTCTTAACTACATCTTGCATATTAGGATTTAGTCTTCGTTGGCGTTGCACATACTTTTTATGACCTTCTTCCATAAGGATTTTATGTGTGCAATACGAAGGACTTATTCCTTTAATATCATGAATCTTCCATGCAATGGCTGGTTTATGAGCTTTCAACATAGAAATGAGTTGTGATTTCTCATTTTCAGTAAGAGAAGACGATATTATTACAGGTAATTCAGATTCACCATGTAAATAAGCGTATTCCAAATGGTTTGGAAGTGGCTTTAACTCTAATTTCGGAGGTTCTTCTATCGATGTCTTCTTCTTTTGGCATTTGAATTTCTTCTGTTGTTGGTTCATATCCATTAGCTATAAGTGTAGCTAACATTTCAGCTTCATCAATTGGTTCATTACCTTCTCCTAAAGAACATTCTCCTGTTCCTTGTAATTCTGGAAATTCTTCTAATAATTCTGCATGTGCATCTATAGTTTGAATATAATAACATGTATCATCTGCAGATTGTGGTTGTTGCATTGCTCTATCAACTGAAAAGGTAACACTCTCATCCTCTATACTTAGGGTCAGTTTCTTACCGAACACGTCTATCATTGCTTTAGCCGTGTTTAAGAATGGTCTTCCTAATATGAGAGGAACTTGAGAATCTTCTTCCATGTCTAAAACAACAAAATCTACTGGAAATACTAAAGTACCAACTTTAACTAGCATGTTTTCCATTATCCCTCTAGGATATTTTATTGATCTATCGGCTAGTTGTATGCTTATTCTGGTTGGTTTTAATTCTCCAAGGTCTAGTTTAGCGTATAGTGAATACGGCATTAGATTTATACTAGCACCTAAGTCTGCCAATGCTTCTATTGAACTAAGACTACCCAGAAAACATGGAATTGTGAAACTTCCTGGATCAGATAGTTTTTCTGGTATCTTATTCAACAGCACTGCTGAACAATTAGCATTCATAGTAACAGCCAAGAGTTCTTCCATTTTCTTTCTATTTGAGATTAGATCTTTCAAGAATTTAGCATATCTTGGCATTCCTGAAATTACATCAATGAAAGGAAGATTTACATTTATCTGTTTAAACATATCCAAGAATTTGGATTGCTCGGCTTCAAGTTTTTCTTTCTTCATTTTACTCGGGTAAGGAAGTGGTGGTTGGTATGGTTTAACATAAGGTTTATCCTTAACTGTGTTATCTTCATTAACCTTTTCAACTACCGGTTCTTTTTCCTTATCTTGATCAGGTTGTGGTTCTTGTGGAGTAGGAATAGTTTCATCAGAAGTTACAGGTATTTCAGGTGGTTTAAGTGTTGTACCACTTCTTGTGGTAATAGCTTTAGCTGTTTCATTCCGGGGGTTAGCATGTGTATCAATAGGTAGACTTCCCGGTTTTCTTTCACCTATTAACCTTGCTAGGTTACTTACTTCTTGTTCCAGATTTTGAATAGAAGCTTGTTGATTTCTAAATGCTTGAGCATTTTGTTCATTAGTTTATTTTTGAGATGTGAAAAACTGCGTTTGAGTTTCAACTAGCTTTGTCATCATATCTTCTAAATTCGGCTTTTTATCATCGGTTTGTTGTGGTGGTTTGTTTTGAAAATTAGGTCTTTGCTGATTGTAAGTATTGTTGGATACTTGTTGATTGCTAGGACCTTGTTGGTTGTTGTATGGAATATTTCGGTTATAATTTTGGTTTTGATTGTAAATCGGTCTTGGCGGTTGATAATTATTCTGATAATTATTTCCAGGCCTTTGGTTTATGTATGAAATATTCTCTCTTTGTTCCATTGTTAATTCAATACTGAGACAATCTTTTGTCAAATGTGGTCCTCCACACTGCTCACAACTAATTCGTATTGAGTGAATATCCTTAGTCATCTTTTCCATTCGTCTCTCCACAGCATCTATCTTTGCGGAAATGGAATCTAAGTCATGGCTAGAATCGGCTCTAGCTGCTTTAGATGATCTAATGATGTCTTTTTCTTGGTGCCACTCATGTGAGTGGGAAGCAGTGTTATCAATAATTTTGTAAGCATCAGTTTCGGTTTTCTTCATAATAGAACCACCAGCTGCTATATCTATGTCTTTTCTTGTAGTGATGTCGCATCCTCGGTAGAATATTTGTACTATTTGACAGGTGTCTAAACCATGTTGCGGACATCCTCTTAACAACTTTCCATATCTTGTCCACGCCTCCTATAGAGTTTCATTTGGCTTCTGTGTGAACGTAACAATTTCTGCTTGAAGTCTTACTGCTTTAGATGCAGGAAAGAATTGTTTAAGAAATTTGTCAATTAAAACGTCCCATGTATCGATCGCCCCTTCAGGTAACGATTCCAACCAATCTTTGGCTTCTCCCTTTAAAGTCCAGGGAAATAACATGAGATATATCTGTTCATCCTCCACTTCTCGGATTTTAAATAGTGTGCAGATCCTATTAAAGGTACGTAGATGTTCATTTGGATCTTCCTTCGGCGCACCACTAAATTGGCATTGATTAGTCACCATGTGTAGAATTTGTCCTTTGATTTCATAATCTGGCGCATTAATGTCTGGATGAGTAATTGCGTGACCTTGGCCAGTGCGTTTAGCTCTCATTCGGTCTTCCATACTTAAAGGTTCCAGATTCTCCATAATTGAATTTGTTGAATCGGTATCACTAGATGATTCTGATTTAATGGTTCGTTCCTCAACAATCTCTGTTTGAATGATTGGTGGCTCCGGAGGAAAGTTTAGTGGTTCAGGATCTATGAACCGTTCCTGAATATTCTCCGGATTCTCAATTGTGAGGTTGGGTTCAAAAAATGGATTATCGGAAATTTGAACTGAAGTACTTGGTCGACTGGATGACGATTCTAAAGAAAAATCAACGGCGGTTATATTTGCTAAATGTCTTGATCTAGTTACAGGTGGTGAACGTACAAAAGGTGATGAACGTCTTGCTCGGTGCATTCACTGAATATCCTATTAGTTTTTTTAAAAAGGAAAGAAAAATTATAATAAGTTATCCAATCAATAGACTTTTCTGATTTTGCCCACGTTTCGAATAGCCAAAAGATGCAGCAGAGGGGCAGGATTCGTTTGGTCTCAATATAATTGAGGACTGTTTGGCTCCAATAACCCGGTCCACGTACAAATCCAACTATTACTACGAACCAGAAAATTTTGATGTCTATTAATTTAACCACTTAAAATAAATTTTCGTAATTTTAAGAAATTTAGATAAGAAGTAGAAAAAATTCTAAGTCCTAAAAACTAGAATGGCGAGAAATAAGAGAGAAAAAGAGTTCGTCGAAAAAGGTCGAAAAAGAAAAAATGGTTGAAAAATAAAAGGTGACGGAAAAATAAAAGAAACTTATAAAAACTTAAAAATACTTAACTAACCTAACCTTATTACTACAACTAACTTAAAATTATAATCGCAAATTGAAATTACTAATTGGAATGATAATTGATACATAGTAAAAGGTCTAAAAATATTAAAGCTTACAGGAAAAACTAAATCCCAAATGGAAATAACTTAAAAAGAAACTAAAACTTAAAATGGCGTCGCAAGATTCTAAAGCACCTAATACTTAATCTAAGGAATAAGCACTTAAGGAATTCTACGGCAAAGCCTAAAAATCTAGGAGTAAAAATGACTATAGCAAAAACTAAGTTTAAAATTAAATATGAGCTAAAAAATACAAATATTACGCTACAACGATTAAAAAGGTACAAAATATAAAAATATACAAAAAGTTGTAAAAAGTACAATTTTTATAAAAATATTATTTTTATATTATTTTTTTTAATAAAACTACAAATTTTACCATTTAATAAAAACTAATTAATACTAAATACATAAATAAATAAAAAGTAAAAATAAAACTAAAACTAATAATAATAATAATAATAATTAGGTTTAAATAATAATAATAATTAAAAATAACCCGTAATTAATGCTTGATTAGGGTTTTTGTCCGTGTGTCAGATGGTCTCCGCGAGTCGCGCCAATTATTGCATCAAACCCTGCGAGTCGCGGGGTTCAGAATTTCAGCTGACAGGTTTGAATTTTTTACGCGTTTTTATATTTTTTTTTTTTTTCTGTTTTCTGTTTTTTAATTAAATAAAAGATATTAAAACAAAACTTATATTTTTATAAACTAAAATAAAAATAAAGAAGCTTATAAAACTTAAATATTTAACAAAATCTTAAAAATACTTATATTTTTGTTTTTCTTTTTATATTTTCGAATTTTTAAAATGTATTTTTACAAAAACGACTTTTAATAAAAGTAACTAAAAATCTTTTTTTTTTATATTAGCGTTGCGCTTCCGGCTTTTAAGAGTGCTCCCCGGCAGCGGCGCCAAAAAATAACTTGATGTCATGCGAGGTGTATATAAAATAGTTATTAATTTTAGCAGAAAACACTATTAAATACGATACAATTTTACACAAGATATTTATTTATTTATAGAATAGATATACTTAAACCTTGCTACAACACTTATAGGCAGTGTACCTAATCGTACAGTAGTGTAGTTTTTAGTAAGTCCGGTTCGTTCCACAGGGAAATCTTTAAACAAAGCTCAACGCTATATTAGTTTACTTTTATAAAAATACAAATATATATATAAGTAATATTATTATTATAAAGGGGGGTTTTTACCGTTTAATGACCGGTTTGTCGATTTTAAGACTTTAGTCGCAGTTAAAACCTAATGTAAAATATAAAATAAATACAAGACTTAAATTAAAGCGTAAAGTAAATAACGATAATGAAATTGCGAATAATAAAAATGCGATAAAATAAAATTGCGATAATTAAAAAGTACGATAATTAAAAGTGCGATTAAATAACAATAAATAAAAGTGCGATAATTAGAAGTGCAATTAAATATAAAATAAAGGAAATTAAATATGAAATAAAAGAATTATGCTTATTTAAACTTCCGTAATCATGATGTTTGACGTGTTGATTTTAGTTTTATGCCCATGGGTTAATTGTCCTTTGTCCTGGATTATTTAATATGTCCGTCTGGTTTTTGTCCATAACAGTCCATCAGTCATAAATATAAAGTGCGAGTGTCCTCATCAAATTATTCTTATACCCGAAGTTAAAAATTCCAACTAATTGGGGATTCGAATTGTAACAAGGTTTTAATACTTTGTTTAATGAATACACCAGGTTATCGACTGCGTGTAAACCAAGGTTTTACTACTTTGTTAACAATTACACCAATTACCCTTGAATGTAATTTCACCCCTGTTTTAATTATTCTAGTGGCTATTAATCCATTCCCGTGTCCGGTTAAATGAACGATTATTCGTACATATAAATACCCCGCCCATCGTGTCCGATTGAGTGTATATGGTAATTTATAGGGACGCCCAATTGTAAATCTTTATATTAACATTAACAAACTTTCATTTAGTTAAACAAATATAAAGCCCATTAATAGCCCATAGTCTAATTTCCACAAGTGTCGTTCTTTTGTCCAAACCCCAATTATGGTACAAAGCCCAATTACCCAATTTTAGTAATTAGCCCAACATCATGATTACTTCGTTTTAAATAAGCATAATAATAACTTAGCTACGAGACATTAATATAAAAAGGTTGAACATAACTTACAATGATTAAAAATAGCGTAGCATTACACGGACAGAATTTCGACTTACACCCTTACAATATTTGCTAACATACCCTTATTATTAGAATTATAATTAAAATTAAAATATAAATTATAAATATAAATATAAATTTTACGTATGAAGGAGGAAGAAAAAGATGATATTTTTGATCAGAATTCGGTTGGCTTTATAGCCAGAGTTGATTTTTGGGGCTCCGCGACTCGCGGCAAAATGCTCTTCAAACTCCGCGAGTCGCGGAGATAGAAATTACAGCTCAGTCCTTGGAGTTTTCTCTGCCGACGGTTTTTAATATATATATATAATATATATATAATTAATATAATTAATTATATATTATATTATATTTATATACATAGTTAACTTGTAATTTTTAGTCTGTTGCGTCGAGCGTTAAGAGTTGACTCTGGTCCCGGTTCCGGTTTTTCGAACGTCCTCGCGTACAATTTAATATCTTGTACTTTGCGTTTTGAATCTTGTACTTTTGTAATTTCGAGACGTTTCTTATCAATAATTGGAACCTTTTTGATTGTCTTTTGTACTTTTGAGCTTTTTGGTCGTTTGCGTCTTCAATTCGTCGAATCTGTCTTTTGTCTTCACCTTTTATTATTTAAACGAATATCACTTGTAAATAGAACAATTGCAACTAAAAGCTTGTCTTTCTTGAGGAATAATGCTATGAAATATATGTTCGTTTTTAGCATTATCAGTGACTAATACATGCCAATTCGGTGGAGCTCCGAATGAGGATGCTAACGAAAATCTTCGTAAGTTTGTAAGCATTTGCAAGCTATTCAAGATCAAAGATGTCACCGATGATATCGCATGTTTAAAAATCTTTCCATGGTCATTAAAGGATGATGCAAGAGATCGGTTAGACTTGTTACCAAAAGGTGATATCGAAGATTGGAATGATATGATGGACAAGTTTTTGTCAAAGTTCTTCCCTGCTTCAAAAGCAGCAAAGTTACAAAGTGACATAAATTACTTTAATCAAAAGCCTAATGAAACTCTTTATGAAGCTTGGACCTGATTCAATAAAATGCTTAGAGTATGTCCTCAACACGGGTTGAATACATTCCAAAAGGTCCAAATATTCTATAAAGGAGTCAATGTGGCTACTCAAAAAGATATTGATGTTGCAGCAGGAGGTTCAATTATGAATAAAACACCTAAAAGCTCACACCATTATTGCCAATATAGCAGCACATTCTCATGATTGGCATCAAGAGATGGAGTTCTCTAGATCAACTACGGTTGCTAGTGTTGAAAGCAATGATGAAATCGCTGCGTTAAAATTTCAATTGGCAAATTAAGAAATGCAAATTGAGAAGGTGACCAAGGAAATGCATGCTATCAGGGTAGGGTGTGATCTATGCCAAGGTCCTCATCTTTCTAAAGATTGTGATCAAACAACAATGGAGGAGCAAGCTAATTTCTTAGGTTACTTACGCAAGGGTGAAATGAATTTTGACGATTTTCCGGTGGTTGAAGCAATGAACAGGAAATATCCTCCTATCAACAGTTATCAATTAGGGGGACTTTCGGGTTCCAGCAATAATAATTACCAAGGAGGAAATTCGGGTTACCAAAATAACAGGAATTTCTCGAATCAAAATTAAAGAAATGCACCACCGGGTTACAATCACCTAAACAACCAAAATCAACCTCAACGAAATTACCAAAATAATTTCCAACACAATCAACCACAACCACAAGCACCTATACACCCACAACCCTAGAAGAAATCCGGTTTAGAAGATCTTTTGAGAGATTTTATGGTTAAGCACGAGCAAACTGCAGAAATTCAAACTCAGCAAATTCGAAATCAACAAGCTACGATTCAGAATTTATAAAGAGATGTTGGAAGGATCTCACAGTTACTAGCAGAGAGACCACCGGGTGCTCTCCCCTCAAATACTCAAGTGAATCCCAACAACAATCAAACAAGGAATGAGCATGTAAATGCTATAACTACTAGAAGTGGTTTAGCTATTAACCCAGAGACCCGTAAGTCCCCAGAAGTTCCTTTGTCTCCTTCTGTTTTACAGGTACCTGTTGATGTAGATGAGCATGTTGAAAAAGAACAAGAGAAAGATGATCCACCGGAGATCATATCGAAGAAAAGTGAAGAACCACCAGTGAAGGTGTACAAGGCACCTATTCCATACCCAAAAGCATTGAAGAAAGACAGACTCGTGAGTCAATATCATAAATTGGCGGATATGATCAAGCAAATCAGCATTAACATGCCACTCGCGGAGGTTCTTAAGGGTATGCCCCATTACGGGAAGTTTTTGAAAGATCTCATATCCTCGAAGGATAAATACCACGAAGTTTCTGCCACGTTCCTCCATGAGGAGTGTTCAGCCATCTTGAGAAAGCAAAATGTACCTCCAAAATTGGGAGACCCGGGTAGTTTTATCATACTGAAATGCCCCGTTCATATACATTATAAACGATTCACAATAGTTGATTTCATTGCGAGGTACTTGACCTCTATATGATACATTTTACAAACATTGCATTCGTTTTTAAAAGACAAACTTTCATTTACATCAAAAGTTGACGGCATGCATACCCTTTCATAATATATCCATATATAATTGACTTAATAATAATCTTGATGAACTCGACGACTCGAATGCAACGTCTTTTGAAATATGTCATGAATGACTCCAAGTAATGTCTCTAATATGAGCAAATGCACAGCGGAAGATTTCTTTCATACCTGAGAATAAACATGCTTTCAAGTGTCAACCAAAAGGTTGGTGAGTTCATTAGTTTATCATAATCGATCAATTTCATATTTTTAATAGACCACAAGATTTAAATTCCATCTTTCATAAAAAAAATCTCGTATCAGGCATTTCGCAAACTGCATAGAGATAAAAATCATTCATATGGATTGAACACCTGGTAACCGACCTTAACAAGATGCATATAGAATATTCCCCAGTATATAGCGCGCAGCTAATATACTAAATAATACCTCGAAGTACTAAAGCATCCATACCCTGGATGGGGCTCGTTGGGCCCGATAGATCTACCTTTAGGATTCGCGTCAATTAGGGGCCATTCCCCTAATTCTTAGGTTACCAGACTTGAAGGGGCGATATTCGGTTTAATAATCCAACTATATAATGTAGTTTTAAGTACTTGTGTCTATTTCGTAAAACATTTATAAAAGCAGCGCATGTATTCTCAGTCCCAAAAATATATATTGGAAAAGCATTTAAAAAGGGAGCAAATGAAACTCACAATACTGTATTTTGTAGTAAAAATACATATGACGACATTGAACAATGCAGGGTTGGCCTCGGATTCACGAACCTATATCATTTGTATATTTATTAATATACATAGTTGTAATCGAACATATATAGATATAAATTTATTATTTATATCCTTTTTATATTAATAATATATATATGTTTCATTTATTTCATTTTGTTATATAAAGATATTAATTTCCGTTATGTTATATGTGTATTAAATATATATATATATATATATATATATATATATATATATATATATATATATATATATATATATATAGTGGGAAAAAAAATTGATAATCATGATAATACTTAATGTTACTAGTAAAATATATTAAAGTTAATAATTTTGTTAATAATAATATTAATGATAGTTTTTAATTATAATTCTCATGATGATAATATCAGTAGTTTTTGATAAACTGAATAATTTAATAATAATGGTAGTGAAAATAATAATTTTTGATATTAGTACTTAATACTTGATAATAATAATTATAACAATCTTATTTATAATCGTAATCTTAATAATAATACTTTTATTAATAATAATTCTTAATTGTTTCTAATACTAATATTAATGATAATAATAATAATAATAATTCTAAAAGTAACACTTTTATCACTAAAGCTAATAATGATAATAATTATAATAATAGTAATAATGACAATAATAATACTAACAATAATAATATTAGTAATGATAATACTAATAAGTTTTGAATTCTAATTATAATACTTTTAGTAATATTCATTAATGATAACAATAATTAATATGATAAAATTAATAATACTAATACTAATATTAATAATAATTATAGTGATAACAATGGTAATAAGGATTTTAATACTTATAGGTATGATGATAATACTAATAATAACAATAACAATAATCATAATAATAATAACAATAACAATTATAATAATAATAATAATAATAATAATAATAATAATAATAATCAAAGTAATAATAATGATAATAATAATAATAATAATAATAATAATAATAATAATAATAATAATAATAATAATGATAATAATAATAATAATAATAATAATAATAATAATAATAATAATAATAATAATAATAATAATAATAATAATAAATATAATAATAATAATAATAATAATAATAATAATAATAATAATAATAATAATAATAATAATAATAATAATAATAATAATAATAATAATAATAATAATAATAATAATAATAATAATAAGGAAGTAATAATAATTAAGATATAACAGCTACCTCAAAATAGCTTTAAAACGAAAAGAATGCCTCTGCCCAGGATTGAAATCCCGACCTCTCGCTACCCTATTGTTCCAACAGACCAACAGAACCAAATCGTTTTTCATGTCTCATAACCCATTTAAATTCATTTAAGCCCTTATCTGTTAAACCTTTCTTCTTCTCCATTCAAGTCGACCAGAACCATTACCAAATCAAATATTAACTAACGTATTGCTTTTAAATCATAAAATTGAAACAGAAATCATATGTCTGTGTTTGAAATTAATTAAAATCAACAAAAAAAAAAACTTCGCTGTATCAGACTTTATGAAGAACATGATGACTCAACACTCAATTTCGAAATCTAGGGTGTTTTAGACCACAGTCTCAACATGAAATATATTTCAAACCTTTATTAGAAACTTCCCGATCCCTTAATTGATTCTAAAACATTGATTGTAATTCGAATTTCATGATGAACCTCTCAGTTGACTTTTTATGAATTAAGTTTGAGTCGAAAAATTCTAACTCAATACATAAAATTGAGTCTTGTGATTTACAGATAGTTTTAGAAAAAGATTTCAAGCACAATTGCATTTAAAGATTTTTGAATTGATTTGAAATTCGATGTATTGAATAAAAATGTAGCGAACAAAGCAGAACCGTATATACTTTTTATATTTTCTGTTTTAATTTATGATTTGCAGTAGTAATGGGTTGTTTGAGTAATGGAAGAAGTGGTGGTACATAAAGTCAATCAAATTGTTGCATAGTGTTAATTAGATGTCGACGGCTAACAACTTAGGGACATGAAGAATCGTTCGTACTAAAAAAAATAAAATAAAATAAAAGGACGATCTTGATTCCTAATTAAATCTTGTTTGGTTCTGTAATTGCATCTATTCTATTACTAGATTTTAAAGACCAAAAACAAAAATTATACAAAGTTGATTTTGATTGGAAACAGAATTTAGTTTACATGGTTTTATATGTAAATGATAATATTAATAATTAGTAATTATAAATATAAATATATTAATAATAATAATAATAATAATAATAATAATACAAGTTCTAATAATAATAATATTAATAATAATGATAATAATATTACTAATACAATTTATAATTATAACTATATGTATTAATAATAATAATAAATAATGATCAAATGATAATAATATTAATTTTTATAGAATATTTTATTTTCTAATAATAATAATGATAATGGTAATTTTAATTACTAATAATATTTAAATCATAATTAGATTATAATTTTATTCATCCTTATAATAATACTTATATTTTTAACATTTTTTTTTTGATAAACATAATTTACAATTATTAGAATTTTAATTATATCAATAATAATAATAATAAGATTAATAATACTAATATTGATATTAATAAAAATATTAAAAGTAATTGTAACAGTTATAATTAATTATATTTTTATCCCGTAATCAAACTTAATATTACATATTATTAACTATGACATCTATATAATACATATATATAACATTTAATATTTATATATATTACAATATACATATAACATTAACTATGTATAGAAATCATATATATCTACATATAGATTTATTTTAATTCACAACTTTACTATTTTTGGTATTATTTTACATATTCAATTCAAATGATTAAATTGTTCTCTATTATTTCAAGTCATTATATATACTTATATTTACATATTTATTTACACACCAATGTTCGTAAATCATCGGGCATCGTCAAAGGTAAATGATTACATAAATATTATTCTCAAAACTTTTAAGACTCCACATTACAAACTTTGCTTATCGTGCCGAATTCAATTAAAGATTTACGTTTAAATTTAGTCGAAAATTTTCGGGTCGTCACAGTACCTACCCGTTAAAGAAATTTCGTCTCGAAATTTGATTGGGATGGTCATGGTTGACAATAAGTATGTTTTCATGACGAAAATGAGTTGATAACTAGGGTTTTATCACCATTGAGTAATATGGATAAAACAATTTGATTACGCGAAGAGTATAAGTTAAGCCATAACTAGAGAGTGAAATGAGAAAGGTAAGGTTTCGTCATATCTTTTGACGTATATAGAGTTGATTTCCAGAGTTCAAGGGATTTATAGAAAATCTACGTAATCTACATAAGATTTGATTCTTCGGTAATTGCGGAAGTTAGGATCTCTTCAATCAAATGAGATAATCTGTCTCGGTTGCTCTATTGGATATTTCACTATAAATCCACTCCCTTCATTTCCTTATTATTTTGGAGTTCCATACTTTTGTTTTCTCTTCCTGACTTTAAGTCAAGCAAATAATGGTCCAGAATTCATAGATATGCAATTCGAAATAAACATATCTAACATTCTAAAAGAGGAATTGTAATAGCACGATCTTGATTGGTTAAATTACCAGACATCACGGAAAAGATAGAACTATCAAGAAAATATGTTCTTGATATGTTTTTAGATCAGATAGAATGTAAGAGTCGTGTAACATGGCACATGATGACGTTATGGTCTGTGTATCATCACGTTTCATTAGAAACTCAGCATGACTTACTGTAATATAATCACGTTGATCAAGTGTCATTATATTATACTAACTCATGCATCAATTTCCAACACTACTTTAAAACATTCATCATTCAAACTCGAATGTTTACAAAATATAGAAACTAACAGTTTCTTATATGATGTAATACTGATAGCACATAGAGGTAAATGATTTCAGTTAAGAATACTTATGAAATATCTTCAGAAATATAGAGGATATTTATAATGAAAGATACGGTGATATCTTAGAATTTATAAGATCAGAGGATGATGAAGAATATTGTCCGTGAGGTTTTAGAGTAAGGAGCAAGGTATTTGCTAATGATTTCATCAGAAATAGAATCATCAGGATTCTTTATGTACAAGTTTAGTCCTTGTGATTTGTCCACAGCCTCCTTCATGGTTTGCTCAATCCATTTTCCAGTTCCAATATGTAACATCCCGTTTTTCCCGTACGTATTGAAAGGTACATACTTAATCAATTGTACGTTTGTAACTCATTAGATTATGCGTAATTTTGTGTGTGTATGTGTGTGTATATATATATATATATATATATATATATATATATATATATATATATATATATATATATATATATATATATATATATATATATATATATATATATATATATATATATATATATATATATGTATGTACTTGTTAATGTGTGCGTACATAAGTTTATAAATGAGTTCGGTTAGCGTTAAGTCTTGTGAGACTTAGATATGAGGTTTAGGCGTGTATTGGAAGCATGAACGAATTGAGAGTGTGTAAAATGATTTTTGGGTTTGAGTGTGGTCGAAGTGGCCAGGTGACGGCTAACGCCGCGCCGCGAGGAAAGGGGCCGCGACGCGACATATCAAGCAAACCAGGATCAGAACGTGGGTTAAAAAGGGTTAATTTTCCCTTTGTAGGTCACGCCGCGACGAAATGTGCCGCGCCGCGGCAGTACTGCTGGACAGGATCCGGACTTAGCTTTTTTTAAGAGATTTTGAGGGGCAATTTGGTAATTTGATGTCTAGATCAGATTGGAGCATTAAATCTGCACCACTTGTTCATTTAATTCATTTCCTTTTTCTATTTTCTTTGATTTTCTCTCCCAAAACTTAAAACCCATTTGAATTAAAAGTGAGATTGGAGAGTGAAGGATTGAGGGTTGATCTTTGGAGCAAGAATTAAAGTTATTCCTTGTGTCTCTTGCTAAACGTTGATAGTCTCGGTAAGTTCTAACTTTATATTTTAAGTTTTAATTGGTTAATGGCTAGGGTTTTGGTTACTAGAGACTTGTATGACCCATTTGAGGGTAAAATGGGTGAATTTGGGTTATGTTGTTGTAATGAAACCCTAATAGCCACAAACTAGGATTTTGGTCTTGTGATTTGAGGTTGTAAGTGTCAAATGGTATTGCTAGTCACTAATACACTTTTAGATTTATGAAAGAATTGTTAATGGGTGAGTTTGACTCGATTGTGAGTCTAAGTATTTAAAATGGGTCAAATGGTTACTAGTTGACCTAATTGGGTAAAATGGGTATGAATTACTCTACGTTATGTTAATTGATGTTAGTAGACTTTAAATCACTAGCCTTAGTGATTTAATATGAGTCTTGGCCATTTATGGGCGGTTGTGGTGTAGTTGAGTCATTTAATGAAAATTGGGTCATTAAATGCTCAAGTGTAAGTATTGTGGTTAATTCCACTAGTTGTGTGATTGAATGTGTACTTAATGAATTAGGTACATTGCCTTGAAGTTCTGACGTGCATAATCATCATCCTTGTGTCAAGGTGAGTGGAATAAGTATACTTGTACGTATATGATGTGTTTATTTGTACGTAAGGATATGTGTTGTCCTAGTTAGTGATATATGTGTTGTACACTAACGATTTATGAACGGATATGTGTTGTCCAAGTTAGTGATATATGTATTGTACACTAACGATCTTATGAACGGATATGTGTTGTCCAAGGGTTGGTGATATATGTGTTGTACACTAACGGTTGTTATGAACACCGGTGGGAAATTCGAGTACCATTCCTTTTACTATTGGTTAACCATGGTTGTGTGAGTTTGGTATTAGCATAATTAATATTGAACTATATGCTATTGGTGTTGCTAGCTTCTTGTAAATTGTGGATAGTAGTTTATGCATGATGTTTGCATGGTCGTCGTATTGCTAGCTTGTATGCGGTGTTGCGTAAGTGGTTGCAAATAAGTAGGTTATATATGTACATGTATAATTATTGCATTCACTAAGCATTAGCTTACCCCTCTCGTTGTTTATCTTTTTCGATGCAGGTGTGGATAAGGGCAAAGGGGTTATCGGGCATTAGGTGTCCTTTGATGATGTTTTGTTGGAGCTTTTGGAAGTTGGCCTAGCATTTTGGGTAGTTTAGTCCCAAACCATGCTCGATGTGTTGTTTGGTTTAAAACTATCATTTTTGTATTGGTCAAACTTGTATCTCATTCGTTAATGGGCTTTGTGTCTTTTGTAAACACTAAAGCTTGTTCTATGTTCCAGCGAACGTGTGGAATGGTTACATATTTAATTGGCGCGTAAATGTGTATTATTTTTTAAAAAAAAATTTATCGTATGGAATACGGGTTGGGTTGTTTCAAGTGGTATCAGAGCATGGTCTAAGGGATTTAGGTGACTTGAGATAGGTACCTAGAGTTAGACTTTATTGTGTGTGCACTTTATGCGGGACTTGTAGGACTTTGGGTCGGATCGGGAATTGTTAATGCTTAGGTTTAAGTGATTTAACCTTGCACTAATTGTTTTGTGTTGTAGTTGTAATCATCGAGCGATATAGACGTTGTACTAGCGAGTTAATGCGACGTGCTCGCGTAGCAATGACTAGCTGCCATTGTTACGGGCGCAAATCGTTTCAAACAAGCGATGTACGACGATTGTTGAGCAAGATGGGGCGGTAAGGTGTATATGTGTATATATGCGTGTCATGTCTTTTCATTCGTTGTTTAACCTCTTTCGTTTTATAGAATGAAGATGAGAAATGGACAAGACACCGATAATGGGGGCACGAGCGAGGACCCCGAGTTCACGGCCAAAGTTGAGGCCATCTTTAAACGTCAAAAAGCGGAATTCCTCGAAGACGTTAAGAAAATGTTTCTTGATACGATCGACGAGCAACTAGTCAATGTAGTAAAGGATCAAGTTAAGGCCGTTCTTCACGAAGATAATGTGGGAAGACGGGACTTTTTCTATAAGAACTTCAAGGATTCTCAACCTCCCACTTTTGATGGCGAAAGAGATCCTCTTAAAAGTGCCCGTTGGATCTCCGATATGGAGGGGGCTTTCCGTACTTGCGAATGTCCTCTTGATAAGAAGACAAGGTATGGGTGTAGTATGTTAAGGGGTGATACTAAGTTATGGTGGGACGTGAAAATCTAAGTATATGGCGAAGAACAATGTATGGAGTTCACATGGGATGAATTCAAGGCGGAGTTTTTCGATGAGTACCGAACTTCGGCCGATCTTACTAGGCTTAAGGATGAACTACGTTCCTTGAGGCAAGGGTCGATAGATTTGAACACTCTCAAATCCGTGTTTTTGTCCAAGACCCAATTTTGCTCGGAGTATGTCGGGAATGATAAAATGTTGAAAGAGGATTTCTATCGAATCTTGAATGATAACTATCAAGAGAAAATTAGTGTGAACGTGGTGAAGAGCTTTGATGAATTATTCAATATGGCGAAGGGTTTTGAAGGGCTTGTGTTGAGAAAGAGTAGTTTTACTTTTGGTAAGAGGAAATTCGAGAATTCGAGTCAATCGAGCTTTTCCAACAAAAAGAACAAGGAGGGCTCCGAAAGTGTTAATAGCGTGAAGAAGGGTGGCTCCGGTGGTCATGTACCCACTTGCTATACTTGTGGGCAAAAAGGTCACATCTCTCGTGATTGCCCCAACTCACCTTTCACACCCAAATTTACTTGTTTCAATTGTGGTAAAGAAGGGCACAAGAGGCCCGAGTGTCCCGAGTTGCGCAATGATAATGTTAAGCGGTTAGAAAATTCTGCGGGTACGGCTAGGGGTCGAAATTATTTGATGACCAATGATGAAGCCAAACAATCGAACGAAGTTGTCTCAGGTACTTTCATGGTTAACTCTAATCCGGCACGAATCCTATTTGATAGTGGTGCCAATTTATCATTTGTTTCTCCAAGATTTGTGCCTAAGTTGAATAAATTGCTAGCTAAGTTAAGTCATCCGGTAGAAGTCGAAATAGCGGATGGTAAAACGGTGCTAGGGGTTGATGTTTGTAAAAATTGTAATGTTGTGTTTGGTACCGAAACGTTTAAAATTGATCTCATTCCGATGACTTTGGGCGACTTTGATATCGTTGTTGGTATGGATTGGCTCGATCGAAATAGAGCCGATATTGCATGCCATGAGAAATTTATCCGTGTGAAGACCCCAAGTGGGGGAGAGTTAATTATTCACGGCGATAAACGAAGAAGACTTGTGCCGATATGCACTTTTGCATGGGCACGTCGTTCTCTTGCTAGTGGTGGCATGGCTTTTCTTGCCCATGTTATTGATACTCGTGATGAGCCACCACCTATTCGTGAAATTCCGGTGGTAAGTGAGTTTGAAGATGTTTTTTCGGATGAGTTACCGGGTGTTCCGGAGGAAAGACAAGTAGAATTTCGCATTGAGTTGGTTCGGGGAGCTACTCCCATTGCTAAAACTCCTTATCGTTTAGCGGCGACGGAAATGCAAGAGTTGTTAAATCAAACCCAAAAGTTGCTTGAAAAGGGTTTCATTCGACCGAGTTCCTCGCCATGGGGTGCTCCGATTTTGTTCGTGAAAAAAAAAAGATGGAAGTATGCGGATGTGCATCGATTATCGGGAGTTGAATAAAGTGACGATCAAGAATCGCTATCCATTGCCTCGGATTGACGATTAATTTGATCAACTCCAAGGTGCGACGTATTTTTCTAAGATCGACTTACGGTCCGGCTATCATCAAGTGTGGGTCCGTGAGGAAGACATAGAGAAAACGGCTTTTCGAACGCGTTATGGGCATTTTGAATTTGTAGTTATGCCTTTTGGTCTTACGAATGCACCGGCGGCATTCATGGACCTTATGAACCGAGTGTGCCAACCTATGTTGGACAAGTCGATAATAGTGTTCATTGATGACATACTTGTCTATTCTAAGAGTATGAAGGAACATGAGCACCATTTGCGTGAAGTGTTGAAGACATTGCGGAAGGAGAAGTTGTATGCAAAATTCTCCAAATGTGAATTTTGGCTAAGGGAAGTTCAATTCCTTGGCCATATTGTGAACCAAGAAGGTATTCAAGTAGATCCGGGGAAGATAGAAACGGTGAAGAGTTAGGGACGACCGACTACGCCTACGGAAATCTGAAGTTTTCTCGGGTTGGCCAGTTATTATCGTCGGTTTATCCAAAACTTTTCTAAGATTGCTTCTCCTTTGACGAAGTTGACAAGGAAGAACGTAAGGTTTAATTGGGAAAACGAGCAAGAAATTGCTTTTCAATTGTTAAAAGAGAAGTTGTGTCAAGCTCCGGTGTTAGTGTTGCCGGAAGGGGTAGAAGACATGACGGTTTATTATGATGCTTCTTTAAATGGGCTCGGGTGTGTTTTGATGCAAAGAGGTAAAGTCATCGCTTACGCCTCTCGACAATTAAAGGAACACGAAAAGAGATACCCGACTCATGATCTTGAATTGGCTGCGGTGGTACATGCGTTGAAAATTTGGCGCCACTACTTGTATGGTGTCAAGTGTACGATTTATTCGGATCATAAGAGTTTGAAACACCTCTTTACTCAATGAGATTTGAATTATCGTCAACGTAGGTGGATGGATGTGGCAAAGGATTATGATTGTGAAATACTTTATCATCCGGGCAAGGCGAATGTGGTCGCGGATGCGTTAAGTCGAAAGAGTCATCACCCGGCATTACGATTGGGATTGTTACGTATGATTATTACTAAAGATTTTCTTGTAAAGATTGGTGAGATTCAAATAGAGGCTAACGTTCACAACAAACACGAAGAACGAATTGTAGGGCAATTGGAGTTCATCACTATGGGCTCACGTGGTTTGTTGTCTTTTCAAGAAAGAGTGTAGGTGCCTAAGATGGGTGGTTACCAGCGAGTGCTACTTGGTAAAGCACATAAGTCAAAGTATTCCATTCATCCAGGCGCGACGAAAATGTATCTTGATTTAAGGAAAGATTATTGGTGGCCGGGCATGAAACGTGATGTTGTGAAGTATGTTGAGCAATGCGTCACTTGTTTGCAAGTTAAGGCCTAGCACCAAAATCCGTATGGTAAGTTACAACCGTTAGAAATCCCGAAATGGAAATGGGAGCACATTACCAGTGATTTCATCACAAAGTTACCTAAAACGGCAAGAACCCAGTTTGATTCGATTTGGGTTATAGTTGATCGACTGACGAAGAGTGCTTTGTTTCTTCCCATTAAGGAAGCGATATCGTCGAAGACCTTAGCTAAGTTGTTTATCAAGGAAGTCATCTCTCGACACGGTGTTCCTATATCTATCATTTCGGATTGAGATACTCGCTTTACATCTCAGTTTTGGGAAAAGTTTCATGAAGATATGGGTACGCAATTGAAATTGAGCACGGCGTATCATCCTCAAACGGATGGTCAAACCGAATGTACGAATCAAACATTGGAGGATATGTTACGGGCATGTATTACCGATTTTGGTGGTAGTTGGGACGAGCACTTACCTTTGGTAGAATTCTCGTACAATAATAGTTATCATACTAGTATCGAGATGCCGCCATATGAGATGCTTTATGGGCGTAGGTGTCGAACCCCGATTTGTTGGGGTGAAGTGGGACAAAAGGAGATTGGGAGTACCGATTTGGTTTTAGAGACGAATAGCAAGATCGATACGATTCGAGAGCATTTGAAAAAGGCTCAAGATTGGCAAAAGTCGTATGCCGACAAACGTAGACGAACGATCGAATTTCAAGAAGGTGACATGGTGATGCTTAATGTTTCTCCATGAAAAGGTATTATTCGATTTCGAAAATGGGGAAAGTTAGCTCCTCGGTTTATTGGACCATTTAAGGTTTTAGCCCGTGTTGGTGAAGTCACGTATTGTTTGGAATTACCTGAAGAGCTTGCGGGGATCCATAATACATATCATGTTTCCCATCTCCGTAAGTGTCTTGCGGATGATTCATCTTGGGTGCCTTTAGACGAGATTGAGCTAAACAATAAGTTAGAGTATATTGAGGAGCCGATCGCTATACTCGATGAGAAGGTCAAGAGGTTGAGACATAAAGAGGTAAGGACCTTTAAAGTCCAATGGCGTCGTAGTAAAGGTTCCGAATTTACTTGGGAGCCCGAAGAGTTCATGTTGATTTATCTTCCAGCTTGTCATGGGGCTTGGATCGCGAGGACGCGCTCCGATTCAAGTGAGGGAGAGTTGTAACATCCTGTTTTTCCCGTACGTATTGAAAGGTACATACTTAATCAGTTGTACATTTGTAACTCATTAGATTATGCGTAATTGTGTAGATATATATATATATATATATATATATATATATATATATATATATATATATATATATATATATATATATATATATATATATATATATATATATATACTTGTTAATGTGTGCGTACATAAGTTTATAAATGACTTCGGTTAGCGTTAAGTCTTGTGAGACTTAGATATGAGGTTTAGGCGTGTATTGGAAGCATGAACGAATTGAGAGTGTGTAAAACGATTTTTGGGTTTGAGTGTGGTCGAAGTGGCCAGGTGACGGCTAACGCCGCGCCGCGAGGAAAGGGGCCGCGACGTGACATATCAAGCAAACCAGGATCCGAACGTGGGTTAAAAAGGGTTAATTTTCCCTTTGTAGGTCGCGCCACGACGAAATGTGCCGCGCCGCGGCAGTACTGCTGGACAGGATCCGGACTTAGCTTTTTTTAAGAGATTTTGAGGGGCAATTTGGTAATTTGACATCTAGATCAGATTAGAGCATTAAATCTGCACCACTTGTTCATTTAAATCATTTCCTTTTTCTATTTTCTTTCATTTTCTCTCCCAAAACTTAAAACCCATTTGAATTAAAAGTGAGATTGGAGAGTGAAGGATTGAGGGTTGATCTTTGGAGCAAGAATTAAAGTTGTTCCTTGTGTCTCTAGCTACACGTTGATAGTCTCGGTAAGTTCTAACTTTATGTTTTAAGTTTTAATTGGTTAATGGCTAGGGTTTTGGTTACTAGAGACTTGTATGACCCATTTGAGGGTAAAATGGGTGAATTTGGATTATGTTGTTGTAATGAAACCCTAATAGCCACGAACTAGGGTTTTGGTCTTGTGATTTGAGGTTGTAAGTGTCAAATGGTATTGCTAGTCACTAATACACTTTTAGATTTATGAAAGAATTGTTAATGGGTGAGTTTGACTCGATTGTGAGTCTAAGTATTTAAAATGGGTCAAATGGGTACTAGTTGACCTAATTGGGTAAAATGGGTATGAATTACCCTAAGTTATGTTAATTGATGTTAGTAGACTTTAAATCACTAGCCTTAGTGATTTAATATGAGTCTTGGCCATTTATGGGCGGTTGTGGTGTAGTTGAGTCATTTAATGCAAATTGGGTCATTAAATGCTCAAGTGTAAGTATTGTGGTTAATTCCACTAGTTGTGTGATTGAATGTGTACTTAATGAATTACGTACATTGCCTTGAAGTTCGGACGTGCATAATCATCATCCTTGTGTCAAGGTGAGTGGAATAAGTATACTTGTACGTATATGATGTGTTTATTTGTACGTAAGGATATGTATTGTCCTAGTTAGTGATATATGTGTTGTACACTAACGATTTATGAACGGATATGTGTTGTCCAAGTTGGTGATATATGCATTGTACACTAACGATCTTATGAACGGATATGTATTGTCCAAGGGTTGGTGATATATGTGTTGTACACTAACGGTTGTTATGAACACCGATGGGAAATTCGAGTACCATTCCTTTTACTATTGGTTAACCATGGTTGTGTGAGTTTGGTATTAGCATAATTAATATTGAACTACATGCTATTGGTGTTGCTAGCTTCTTGTAAATTGTGGATAGTAGTTTATGCATGATGTTTGCATGGTCGTCGTATTGCTAGCTTGTATGCGGTGTTGCGTAAGTGGTTGCAAATAAGTAGGTTATATATGTACATGTATAATTATTGCATTCACTAAGCATTAGCTTACCCCTCTCATTGTTTATCTTTTTAGATGCAGGTGTGGATAAGGGCAAAGGGGTTATCGGGCATTAGGTGTCCTTTGATGATGTTTTGTTGGAGCTTTTGGAAGTTGGCCTAGCGTTTTGGGTAGTTTAGTCCCAAACCATGCTCGATGTGTTGTTTGGTTTAAAACTATCATTTTTGTATTGGTCAAACTTGTATCTCATTCGTTAATGGGCTTTGTGCCTTTTGTAAACACTAAAACTTGTTGTATGTTCCAGCGAACGTGTGGAATGGTTACATTTTTAATTGGCGTGTAAATGTGTATTATTTAAAAAAAAAATTATCGTATGGAATACGGGTTGGGTTGTTTCACAATATTTCTGAGCTTTCCCAACATACCATTTGTTATCATTAAACTTCCGACGGTTAAATTCGTTTACGGTTGTCTACAGTTTCTGCTGCTTCATTCAGCTTTTTCAATATTCAAAGTATTGATTCACAGACTGGGTGTTTTTTTTCCAGAGATTCAGAATGGAAGATCATAATCCTAAGAGACAAATGTTATATGTATATATATCTAACTATTGATGTAGAAATGTCGGGAGATCTCAAAATACAGTATTGCTGATTCCCGGTAATTGACAAGGCAAATCTTGTTACCAGATACGGATGAGTATTTGATAGGGTTTCAATGGATATGAATAGTGATTTTTCGGAGAGACTTACACAAGAGAATACTGATGTTGCATGTACGTTTACAGCTAATATGGTGGAATTCTCTGATAACGATAATGAAAGGCAAACTTATATATCAAGGTTATAATAAGGCTAATTCGAATGAAAGTCGAAGTTGACTTGCTGGAGCTGTGACGAAATTGGCTAATGTGAAAAAGAATTGCAATGTTATTTTCGGTAATAACAATGTCAAAGGAGCTAGCACAGGTACGTGTTAAATATTTACTCAGGTTCTGAGAGTTTTTCAGGTGCATAACTATATGCATAAATCTTTCTTCCGTGGATGAAGTGTGGTTGATTTATCCTCTCGATTGAGGTGTTTTCAAGAATCATGAAAGGTTTGAACGCAAATTGTAATCGTCAAGATACAAATGATGTTTAAGATGAAATCAAGTGGCAAACTTGAAGAATTGTTTAGTTTCATATGTTATAATCAATATTTTAATTCATTTTAATTGTCCAATGTTGGTAGTCCACATTTACTAATTCAATAATTCATATATAGTTTATAATATTCGAATTAATTAATACGTATCGTGACCCGTGTACATGTCTCAGACTCGATCACAACTCAAAATATATATATTATTGTAGAATCAACCTCAACCCTGTATAGCGAACTCGAGCATTACAGCATATAGAGTGTCTATGGTTATTCCAAATAATATATATATATATATATATATATATATATATATATATATATATATATATATATATATATATATATATATATATATATATATATATATATATATATATATATATATATATATATATATGATATGTCAAAACCTTGTATACGTGTCCCGATATTTAAAATGCGTAAATTAAATAACAGAATTTAAATGACGGTAAATAAAATTGCGATAAATGTAATCAGTTAGCTAGGAACAGTTAGTTAGGTTTTCGTTAGCGTGGATTCTTAACAAAATTTCTCATAGTTAATTTGTTTGTTTCTAACAAATTTTATTTTGTCCAATGTTTTCTTCATTGTACCACTTGTTGGATTCTGATAAGTAAAAATCCAAATATGAAATTGAATGAGAATAGTTATTCTGTGGTGAACGGATTCGTATATCTGTGGATGTAAACAGGATAGTAAATGACCATTGAATCAGATTCGAAGAATTTACAGTGTAACTTATTAATGTAAAATCTAAATATTCCTCGGGTATTACCTACCCGTTAAAATATTTTCACCATTAACAGTTTGTATAAAAGAATTTTTAATTACAATCTTTATGAAAATATACTTGCATATATATTTTCTTCAGGTATAATCATGGATTTAATGAGTTAATATGATATTAATCTCATTTGCTTTTCGGTCTGAGCTAGAATAAGTAATCTCTAAAACTATTAGGAATCATATATTCTTCGTAGAATATTAATGAAGTTATGGATCAATACTTCATCGTTAACTATTAGGAACCACATATTCTTCGTAGAATATTAATGAAGTTATGGATCAATACTTCATCGTTCATTGTTGTTGGTACTCCTTGGTATCTATGGTGCTTATGTTGTTGATGTTCGTGGGACAGATTGTGATGTTGAGATGTGGGATGCGGATGTTGCTGTTGGTGGTACTGTTGGTGCCAGTAATGTTGCTGAAGTTGGTACATTTTGCACCATATTTTTTCAAGACTACAACTCGGGTGCGAAGCTCATTGACTTATTACTCCGGGATGATTGTCGGTAGGAACGAGCGAGTGAATAAGGTTTTGAATTTGAGATAGTATATATCATGGCGATATATTCGGGAAATGAGGGTGAAAATGGTGTTTCGGATAGGTTCGCCGGTAAGTGCTTCAGGTTCTTCACCAAGAGGTGAATTCGATTGGTGGAAAGGATCACCTTCTTCTTGTCTCCAGTGGTTAAGTAGGCTATGAACCCATCAGATGAATTGGGGATGGCTGATTGGTTGACTCATTCTGGTGATGCTGCTTCCGGAGTTTAGGTGAACATCCATGTCGGAATAGCTGTCGGAATTCGAAGGACTTGAACTAGTTGTGAGTTCCATCAGGTACAACTAGATATAGGGTTTTCGATATGAAAAGATTTTCAGATATCGGATGATATTCTAATTACATAGAATATCCATATATATAGAACAAAAGATTTCATAGATTACGGAGGAATTTACGGAATATGTCAGACAAAGTTTACAGTAACAGATGCGCTAAGATATGAATTTATCTATACACTGTCTATGCAATAGAGGCAGTAAGACGTGTCTAGACTTTAAGGATGATAAGCAAATAATTTTCGACACTAAATGATAAGAAAATCTTTTGACATGCAGACACGGTCGAAGTCCAAACTCACTAATGCATCCTAACGACTTATCAGTTAGACACACTAATGCAGACCTGGTTCGCTAAGACCACCGCTCTTATACCAACTAAAATGCCCCATTCATATACATTATAAATGATTCACAATAGTTGATTTCATTGCGAGGTACTTGACCACTATATGATACATTTTACAAACATTGCATTCGTTTTTAAAAGACAAACTTTCATTTACATTGAAAGTTAACGGCATGCATACCCTTTCATAATATATCCATCTATAATTGACTTAATAATAATCTTGATGAACTCGACGACTCGAATGCAACGTCTTTAGAAATATGTCATGAATGACTCCAAGTAATGTCTCTAATATGAGCAAATGCACAGCGGAAGATTTCTTTCATACCTGAGAATAAACATGCTTTCAAGTGTCAACCAAAAAGTTGGTGAGTTCATTAGTTTATCATAATCGATCAATTTCATATTTTTAATAGACCGCAAGATTTAAATTCCATCTTTCATAAACATAATCTCGTATCAGGCATTTCGCAAAGTGCATAGAGATAAAAAATTATTCATATGGATTGAACACCTGGTAACCGACCTTAACAAGATGCATATAGAATATCCCCCAGTATACAGCGCGCAGCTAATATACTAAATAATACCTCGAAGTACTAAAGCATCCATACCCTGGATGGGGCTCGTTGGGCCCGATAGATCTACCTTTAGGATTCGCGTCAATTAGGGGCCATTTCCCTAATTCTTAGGTTACCAGACTTGAAGGGGCGATATTCGGTTTAATAATCCAACCGTCTATTTCGTAAAACATTTATAAAAGCAGCGCATGTATTCTCAGTCCCAAAAATATATATTGCAAAAGCATTTAAAAAGGGAGCAAATGAAACTTATAATACTGTATTTTGTAGTAAAAATACATATGACGACATTGAACAATGCAGGGTTGGCCTCGGATTCACGAACCTATATCATTTGTATATTTATTAATATACATAGTTGTAATCGAACATATATAGATATAAATTAATTATTTATATCCTTTTTATATTAATAATATATATATGTTTCATTTATTTCATTTTGTTATATAATGATATTAATTTCCGTTATGTTATATGTGTATTAAATATATATATATATATATATATATATATATATATATATATATATATATATATATATATATATATATATATATATATATTTTTATATCTATTTATATATCAATTGCATATTATAATAGTAGTTATAATAGTTCCAAAAATAATATTAATAGTGGAAAAAAATGATAATCATGATAATACTTAATGTTACTAGTAAAATATATTAAAGTTAATAATTTTGTTAATAATAATATTAATGATAGTTTTTAATTATAATTCTCATGATGATAATATCAGTAGTTTTTTATAAACTGAATAATTTAATAATAATGGTAGTGAAAATAATAATTTTTGATATTAGTACTTAATACTTGATAATAATAATTATAACAATCTTATTTCTAATAGTAATCTTAATAATAATACTTTTATTAATAACAATTCTTAATTGTTTCTAATACTAATATTAATGATAATAATAATAATAATTCTAAAAGTAACACTTTTATTACTAAAACTAATAATGATAAAAATTATAATACTAGTAATAATGACAATAATAATACTAACAATAATAATATTAGTAATGATAATACTAATAAGTTTTGAATTCTAATTATAATACTTTTAATAATATTCATTAATGATAACAATAATTAATATGATAAAATTAATAATACTAATACTAATATTAATAATAATTATAGTGATAACAATGGTAATAAGGATTTTAATACTTATAGGTATGATTATAATACTAATAATAATAATCATCATAATAATAATAAGAACAATAACAATTATAATAATAATAATAATAATAATAATAATAATAATAATAATAATAATAATAATAATAATAATAATAATAATAATAATAATAATAATAATCAAAGTAATAATAATGATAACAATAACAATAATAATAATAATAATAATAATAATAATAATAATAATAATAATAATAATAATAATAATAATAATAATAATAATAATAATAATAATAATAATAATAATAATAAGGAAGTAATAATAATTAAGATATAACAACTACCTCAAAATAGCTTTAAAACGAAAAGAATGCCTCCGCCCAGGATTGAAACCCCGACCTCTCGCTACCCTATTGTTCCAACAGACCAACAGAACCAAATCGTTTTTCATGTCTCATAACCCATTTAAATTCATTTAAGCCCTTATTTGTTAAACCTTTCTTCTTCTCCATTCAAGCCGACCAGAACCATCACCAAATCAAATATTAACTAACGTATTTGTTTTAAATCATAAAATTGAAACAAAAATCATATGTCCGTGTTTGAAATTAATTAAAATCAACAAAAAAAAAACTTTGCTGTATCAGACTTTATGAAGAACACGATGACTCAACACTCAATTTCGAAATCTAGGGTGTTTTAGACCACAGTCTCAACATGAAATATATTTCAAACCTTTATTAGAAACTTCCCGATCCCTTAATTGATTTTAAAACATCGATTTTAATTCGAAATTAATGATGAACCTCTCAGTTGACTTTTTATGAATTAAGTTTGACTCGAAAAATTCTAACTCAATACATAAAATTGTGTCTTGTGATTTTACAAATAGTTTTAGAAAAAGATTTCAAGCACAATTGCATTTAAAGATTTTTGAATTGATTTGAAATTTGATGTATTGAATAAAAATGTACCGAACAGAGCAGAACCGTATATACTTTTTATATTTTCTGTTTTAATTTATGATTTGCAGTAGTAATAGGTTGTTTGAGTAATGGAAGAAGTAGTGGTACATAAAGTCAATCAAATTGTTGCGTAGTGTTAATTAGATGTCGACGGCTAACAACTTAGGGACATGAAGAATCGTTCGTACTAAAAAAAAATAAAAAAAATAAAAGGACGATCTTGATTCCCAATTAAATCTTGTATGGTTCTGTAATTGCATCTATTATGTTACTAGATTTTAAAGACCAAAAACAAAAATTATACAAAGTTGATTTTGATTGGAAACAGAATTTAGTTTACATGGTTTTATATGTAAATGATAATATTAATAATTGGTAATTATAAATATAAATATATTAATAATAATAATAATACAAGTTCTAATAATAATAATAATATTAATAATAATGATAATAATATTACTAATACAATTTATAATTATAACTATATGTATTAATAATAATAATAAATAATGATCAAATGATAATAATATTAATTTTTATAGAATATTTTATTTTCTAATAATAATAATAATAATAATGGTAATTTTAATTACTAAAAATATTTAAATCATATTAGATTATAATTTTATTCATCCTTATAATAATACTTATATTTTTAACTTTTGTTTTGATAAACATAATTTACAATTATTAGGATTTTAATTATATCAATAATAATAATAATAATAATAATAATAATAATAATAATAATAATAATAATAATAATAATAATAATAATAATAATAATAATAATAATAATAAGATTAATAATACTAAATTGATATTAATAAAAATATTAAAAGTAATTGTAACAGTTATAATTAATTATATTTTTATCCCTTAATCAAACTTAATATTACATATTATTAACTATGACATCTATATAATACATATATATATAACATTTAATATTTATATATATTACAATATACATATAATATTAATTATGTATAGAAATCATATATATCTACATATAGATTTATTTTAATTCACAACTTTTCTATTTTTGGTATTATTTTACATATTCAATTCAAATAATTTAATTGTTCTCTATTATTTCAAGTCATTATATATACTTATATTTACATATTTATTTACACACCATTGTTCGTGAATCGTCGGGCATAGTCAAAGGTAAATGATTACATAAATATTATTCTCAAAACTTTTAAGACTCCACATTACAAACTTTGCTTATCGTGCCGAATTCAATTAAAGATTTACGTTTAAATTTGGTCGAAATTTTCCGAGTCGTCACACATACCATGTATGATGGGTGATTCGGTAGTGTACGATGCACTAGCCGATCTAGGTGCAAGTGTTAACCTAATGCCTTACTCGTTATATTTAGAACTTGACTTAGGAGACTTGAAACCAACCCGGATGGGTATTCGATTAGCAAACCAATCATTTGATACTCCCATAGGTATAACCGAGGATATTCTTGTAAAAGTTGGCTCACTTATCTTTCCCGTCGGCTTTGTTATTCTAGAAATGCAAGAGGACACAAAAGTTCCTATCATTTTAGGACGTCCTTTCCTTAAACAACAGATGCTATAATTAATGTCCAAAAAGAACAATTAAGTCTAGGTGTGGGAAACGATAGAGTAATTTGTCACATTGACAAAGCCATGAAACGACCCACTTCCACCGATGACTCTTGTTTTCAAATTGATGTTATAGATCTTTATGTTGAGAATGAATTGCAGGAGCTACTTGAAATTGATACCTCGGGGTTATCCCCGGTAAGTGAAAGTGAATACTTCAATATTGATGAAGATTTTGATGAGTTGATGAAGGTGGTCACGGATGATGAGACCATAGGAGAAGGAATTCCCAAGGAAGAGGAATCATTTGAAGATATCAGAAATAAAGATAGATTCCGTATAAAGAATTCCTTGGAAGATCCACCCGTACGAGAGCTTAAGGAGCTACCCAAACATTTGGAGTATGCTTATCTCGAAGGTACATCTCAATTACCGGTAATTATTGCTTCACATCTTTCAGGTAACGAGAAGGATAGGTTAATCTCGGTTTTGAAAACCCATAAAAAGGCTATAGCCTGGAAAACAACCTCCTTTATATTGGGATTTAGCCTACGTTGTCTTTGTACTACTGGTTTGAAGTCATTCTCAAGGAGAATTTTATGTGTACAATAAGACGGGTTTATCCCTAGAATGTCAAGCAGCTTGTACTGGGTACTACTTGTACTAGTCTAACCCAAGGACTATCGGAGATGGGGTAGATTAACCCGACGTCAAGAAGCTTGACTACCTCCTTATTGTACACATAAAATTCTCATTGATTATAGACGTCTCAATGATGCCATAAGAAAGGATCATTTCTCGTTGCCTTTTATTAATCAAATGATTGAACGATTAGCGGGAAAAGAATACTATTGCTTTCTTGATGGTTTCTACGGATACTTTTAAATTCCAATTGATCCCAACGACCAAGAAAAGACCACATTCACGTGTCCTTTCGGTACCTTTGCCAATCGCCGCATGCCATTCACGGTCTAGAAATTCTTGCAGTTGACTCTGCAACTCTTGCAGTTCCGAAGGTGCAAGTCAATAAGGTGCGCGAGCTACAGGTGCAGCTCCTGGCACTAGATCGATCTGAAACTCTACTGATCTCAGTGGCGGTAATCCAAGCAACTCTTCTGGAAAGACGTCGGGAAATTCATTCACAATTCGCACATCATCCACGCTCTTCTCTTCAACTTCTAGCTTCTTCACATGTGCCAGAATAGCAAAGCGTCACTTCTTCATAACCTTTTGTGCCTTCAAGTAACTAATAAGGTTCAACTTCGGACTACATCTATCTCCGTAAACAATCAGAGGCTCACCATCTTCGCGTGGTATACGAAGAATCTTCTCACCGCAGATAACTTCAGCTCTTACTTTGGACAACCAGTCCATACCGACAATCACATCAAAACTTCCTAACTTGATGGGTATTAGATCAATCTCAAAATCCACTCCGGATAGGTTGATAATACCTCATCGGCCAATTTGGTCAACCTTCTCATGTTTTCCATTGGCTACCTCAACAATCATACTCTCCTCCAAAGGCACTAACGATCAATCTATCTAGAGCAAAAGTGTCTACATACATAACTCCTATCTGCGCGAGTATCAAACAGAACAGAAGCTAATTGGTTTTTGATAGTGAATGTACCTATAACCAAGTCAGGATTCTCGCGGGCATCCCTTGCATTCATGTTGAAGGCTCTTCCACGTGCTGGCCCACCATCCTTCTTCTTGTTAGGACATTCATTCCTGAAGTGGCCCTGCTTTCCACACTCATAGCACTTCCTTGGTCCATTTGGGTTTGTCCTCACTGCTGGGGAGATGCTCTTACAGTCTCTGCCGATGTATCCAATCCTCTTGCACTTCTCACACACTGCATTGCAGTATCCAGTGTGATGCTTGTAGCATCTCTTACACTGAGGAAGGGTACCTTTGTAGTTAGGATTAGAGCTAGGATTCGGGTTCGGGTTCCTCCAGTCGTTGTTCCCTTTGAAATTCTCAGACCTCTTAGTCGGGTTTTGGTCAAAACCTTTTCCCTTGCTTCCGTCCCACTTACGTTTTCCATTACTAGCTCACGATTCTGATTTCGCCTTCTCTGGCTCTTGGCGGGTAATTTGATTCATCAGGGTGTGAGCCATACGCATAGATTCTGGGACATTCGCTGGTTTCGATGAAGTGACATTTCCTTGAATGTCCTTAGGGAGTCCCCACAGATACCTCTCCATCCGCTTGTACTCCGGAGTAACCATTGTGGGGCACATCAGAGCTAACTCCAAGTACCTTCGGTTATAGCCATCAAGATCAGCCTTACCACTTTTAGTTCCCAAAACTCCGCTTCCATCTTCTGAATTTCGGTTCTGGGGCAGTACTCCTCGATCATGGCACTCTTAAACTCTTCCCATGGTGTAGCATAAGCTTCGTCAATTCCTCGTGCCTGGGCGAGCGTATTCTACCAAGTCAAAGCGCCATCCGACAAAGTGCAGGATGCAAACTTAGTCTTATTTCCCTCGGAGCAGTTACTTACATGGAACACAGATTCCAACTTCTCAAACCATCTCGTCAGCCTAACTGTCTCTTCTGTTCCGCTGAAATTGTGGGGCTTGCAGCTCTGGAACTCTCTGTAAGTACACCCGTTATGAATAGCTGGGTTAGCCGGTGGAGCTGGAGCAGGGTTGGCATTCGCTATAGCTGCGGCGACTCGAGTAGCTATCATCTCCTCGATCTGAGCTGCGGTGGGGATTTCTCGCGGACCTCTTCCGTTAGCCATCGATCTTCCAAACAAAAATTTCGACTTAAGTCAAAATCCCACAATCGGTAATGTCATAGCAGAAGGTAAATAGTACGGAAACAACACAACACACGATAACTAAGCATGGCAACAAGTAGCTGGTAGCACAAAAGACAACATATAATAAAACGCCGTACAACAATTAAACAACAGTAATTCCATTCATAATAAGAAAATTGCGTACGATGGCATGAGGTTCGTACATTACATTAATGAAAAACAGGAAACTACAAACGAAATACATAAGAAAATCTAATACAATAGTCCTAGGGCGAAGGTGGGTAAATGATGTCCATCAGGTGGGACATCTGGTCCTCGAGCTCAGTTACCCAAGCACGGAGGGTATGCACTTCCCTCGTCAGTTCCTCGACGATGGGGGATGCTGGTGGGGCAGGTGGTGCAGATGGTGCAGATGGTGCAGGTGGTCCAGATGATGGAGATGTAGACGGTACAGTGCGGGCGGTCATACGCACGAATGGATTGGTAGGATACGATATGACCCTCTTACGGGCTGTGACCCTAACCAACTATCCACGTACGTCCACGAACGGTCTTCCTCCGTTAATCCCTGGGATAACAGTACCATCGAAACGATACCACTTCTTCGGCGGGGTAGAGGGCGGCTGCACGGGCTCCTCCTTAGGGTCCTCATCAGAACCCTCTTCGTTGGAGTCGTCGGATGATAATCCGTCTGAATCGTCGAAAGAAAATGCAGGATCATTGCGGGTGGGAGAAAGCTTCTGACCGGTGGTCATAAGTCGATATCTGCCTGGTGGAATCGGTACAACACGTTCATCAACGGTGCATCTAGCCCAATGTCCATGCTCATTACAGAAAGGACCGTCTCCATTTCCTCCAGGAATCACAGTACCACCGGAATGGTGTTGTGGCTCCGGGAGTCTAGGGCTGGGTGGTGCTGGAATCATCTCGGGATCCTTGTCTCCGTCTGAGATGTCTATCAGGTCAAGCACGAGTCCACTATCTCCAGAAGGCGAATCGCCAGAGTCGTCGAAGGGTAGCGGTGAATCAGCAACAATCGTAGGCGAGGCAACAGTCATCTCTGAGTCACTCTCGAAGTCAAAGGTCATGGGCAGCATGTCTGACATCTGAACAAGGAAAAATAACTTTTTCCATGTCAGTAAGACATATAGCAAGCACGTAATCAGGCACTACAGCAACCTAGATCGTCTACCGCAGTACAAAGCATGGCAATAACAACAGTACTTAAACAAAGTAACATGCAATCGAAAGTAGACAGTAGCATGCAGTAACGAGGATAAGCAATAGCATACATCAAGTTCACCTAGCAGTAAAAGTAAGCAGTAGCATGCAGCAAGATCATACGGCAGTATAAGTAAGCAGTAACATGCAGTAGTAGTAAGCAGTAACAAGTAAACAAGAAAGTTATAGATTAGTCCTATTAGTGAATCCTACTCGGTCTGGTCTAGACTCACTAATGCAACCTAATTCCCTACAACCAATGCTCTGATACCAAATGTGACGCCCCGTACAAAACCATCGTGTACGGTTCATCAACAACAGGATCATTACAAGGTCAAACACTAAATGCTGTTTGAAAACCATTTTTGTATTCATAAAAGTTATCGTTTTACAAAAGATAACGTGACACAAAGGGCGTTACAAAGTCATTATTTAAAAATAACATAAGTTACGAATGCAAAAGAAAAGTTCCATGATTGAGACATCTTTAAGTAATGCAGCGGAAATCTAACACAACAGGTCCATAACAGCAAGTCTATAACACCAAGACAGCAATTCTAACAGCGGAAGCAACATCGTCTAAGCACCTGAGAAATACACGCTTAAAAGTCAACACGAATATTGGTGAGCTATAGTTTGTAATCAGTAAAGTAATGTAGACCACGAGATTTCAGTGCTTCAATCAGTAGTTTAAATCAGTATGAAAAGTATATGCTTAATCGTAGGCACCCGGTAACTAGACTCAATGTATATATATCACCCCCTAAAAGTGCACTTGGCGAGTGCGTTTGTCCTCGAAGTATTAAACACCCGTTGAATGCTAGCACGACTAGCCCGAGTGGGGTTGTCAAACCCTATGGATCCATATCTAAGATTCGCGTTCACGGTTAGGAAACCAATAATTAAACATTACCGAGCTAAGGGGAATCTTTGTGCCGTTTTGTAACCCACTCATATATAAAGTTTAAGTACTCGTGTCTAGTTTGTAAAACGTAAAAAGCCCATGTATTCTCAGTCCCAAAAATAGTAAAAGTAGTAAAGAGAAGCTATAACTCATAGTGAATAAGCAGTAAAAGTCGATATGAAACGTATGCAGGTAGTAAGTCGGTCTGAAAGGTCGTCAACGTAAGTCAAAGGTCAATAGGTCAGTATGTTGTTCCAGTAAGTTTAAAAGTGAATAAATTAAGTTTAAGTGTCATCATCAACATCATCATTATCATCATCATTCATCAACACTAAGGTAAGTTTAACAAGAATAGAGATCAAAACAAAAGGATGACTTCGGACAGCTGTTACGACCTCTATACAAATTGAAAAGATGTGTAGTCAGTGGCCATTGCTCCGTATGTGAGTCCTCTAACCGCTGACCAATTTTCAGAACCTAACTCGTCTTCGTTTGACCATGGCGACGGTTTAAGTGCGAGTAGGTTAGAAATTTCAGCACAACGTTACAAGGGCGTAGTGACTTTCGGAAGGCTATAAATCCTAAACCGTATATCAGATTAAGTAGATGCCTAAATGAAAAGTCATCTACTCGAAACGAACTATCTGAAAATTAATTTTTCAGAAGCCCAGAGTGTAACGACCCAGATTTTTCTGCTAATATATTGAAGATTAATATTTACATAATTAATGTTTCCAACATGTTAAGCAATCAAACTCATTAAGAATTAGTTATTTGCAATGAATTTTATACAAACGTTTGGACACCCAGTCCGTCTGACGATTCACGAACGTCATAAATTGAAACAATTATATAATGATGTATATATATATATATATATATATATATATATACTTATAATTTGTTAAAATGATATTTAAGTATCTCATTATATATAATAACAATTGGTTATATACATAAAATGAGATTACTAACTTAAAGACTTCAAGACTATATAGATATATATAACGATGAACGTTGTAATAACTTCTAAATTAAAATGTATGTATATGTATTGTATTAATATGTATTAATACACTTTTGAAAGACTTAATAATATATATCAATATATTTATACTCAATAAAGATAGCTATACTCATTTTCTCATTCAATTTTATCAAGAATCATATTCGTATTCATACGGTATTTATACTCGTATCATACCCAGCTTCTATACGTATTTACTATGGGTATATACATACCAAATCATTGATATTAGCAGCTCTCAATCAGTTGTGAGACATGTATAAACATGATGTAGACTTGTGAGAACCATGGCTTGGAAACTAGTATGACTAAATGCATAAAATTACAAACCATGGAGCCATGTTGTTGCCCCCATTTTGATGCCAACATGTTGGATAAATAACCATCCATTTCATTCCAATTAACTACATCATTTTACTCTCTAAACACTCTCTCAAACCTCCATTCAATTCAGCAAGTATTGGTCTCATAATCCAAGTTATAATCATCATAACAAAGCTTGATCAAGAACACTTCAAGAATTCCAAGCCATCAAGGGTATCTTTGAACTCAAGATATTCTCCTTATTTCTCCAGAAACTTTACTCATTTGATTTGAGGTAGTAACTTTATTCATAATCTTATTCGATTCATATTCATATAGCTATCATATTTTGAGTTATAACTAATAACAACAAGAACATAGTTTAGATTATTTCTAAACTTGTTTGCAAATAAACTTAATCCTTCTAACTTGACTTTTAAAACACTTCAACACATGTATTATGATAGTATGTTAAGCTAACATAAGGATATAAAACTTGTAAACATGAAGAACACCTTAAAATCGAATATATGCCGTCTTAGTCGAACGGGGGCAGTTTTGGGTTTAATTTTAAAAACCTATCTTAAACTTTGAATTAAAAGATTTCCTTTGGTGAAAAATATTATTTTATATGGATATGAAATATATCCAAAATCCATGGTTAAACTCTAAGTGGAAGTATGTTTTTCAAAAGGGTCATCAAGATGTCGTTCTTACGACGGATATGACTATCTTCTCTTATTTAATACCTAAGCTATATTTTCGACTATAAACCTATACTTTTTCTGTTAAGATTAATAATTTTGAGTTCGATACGAAACCATGGCATCTCGAATCACTCAAAATGGATTTGTAACGAAGAAATTATGGGTAAAACAAAATTGGATATTTTTCTTAATTTTTAGCTACTGACATGATTTATAAAAATGGATGCTAACCTTATCCTAGCTAACTTACCTTGTATCCTACATGTATTTATACATGTCTTGTTCCCGAACTTATAGAAATACAATTTATAATAGTCGTGATTAAGTTCTACGACAATATATTATAGTCTTAATAAAGATTGTAAGGCACCATATATATATATATGACTTGATCACCGTGGATTCGTATACAAAGTTTTGACATATCATTTTGACTTCTTCTATATATATTATTGGAACGAACTATTAGACACCATTGGCAGTAATCTCGAGCTAGCTGTGGGTCGAAGTGGATCCCAAAATATTATATACTTTGAGTTGTGATCGAGCCTGAGACATGTATACAATGGGTCGCGGATTGCTTCAGACAATATACATATTATGTGTCTTATTATATTAAGACAATATATTATAGTGTTAGTGAATTCTAACACAATATACGCATTTACATTTATATATATATTTATACTGTTGGACTATTGGACTATTGGACTACGAACGTTGGACTACTAACAATGGACAATTAAAATTATTACAAGTATCATAAGTATGGAATATTAATTATATATATATATATATATATATATATATATATATATATATATATATATATATATATATATATCATGACACAAGAATATTATTATTAGGTTCGTGAATTTGTCAAAGGCCAAGTCTTACCACCATCTATTCGGAAATCATCACAAGTGAGTTATAGTCTCATTTTTACTATCTAAATTATTTTGGGATGAGAATACATGCAAAATATATAAATGTTTTACAAAATAAGCACAAGTTCATGGAACTACATTCTACGATTGTTTTGTTATACCGGATATCTGTACTTATTATTATTATGCTTGGTAACCTAAGAATTAGTGAAAAACACTAATTGACGCGAATCCTATAGGTAGATCTACGGGCACCAACCACCCCCATTTTCAAATAGTGGAAATGCTTTAGTACTTCGAAGGGTTCTTGTCATACATTTGAATAGTGAAATGTATGATGCCAGATATCTTAAGCGCTCTATGTTAAGGTCGGTTACCAGGTGACTCAATGTATGAATGATTTTTGCAGTTGTAATGATCATGCACATTTAATTAAATGAAATCTTGTGACTTATTAAATGTTATGATTATTATATAGAAATTAAATCTATGACTCACCAACATTTTTTTGACGTTTTAAGCATGTTTATTCTCAGGTGAATATTAAAAACGTTTTCGCTGTCGTATGCCAACCCAAGGTCAAGATTTGGAGTCGGCATAATTGTTTATATTGTTTAAACTTGCATTCGGAGTATTTGTTGTAATATATTTGATCATATTGTAATGGGTTGTGTAAAAACTTATTTATTTGAGGAGATTGTCTTTGATAGACAATCTAAATTATGTCATTAAGACCTTTATTCAATAATAAAGGTTATGGTTGTTTTTAAAAACGAATGCAAGATTTGAAAAACGTCTCATATAGAGGTCAAAACCTCGCAAAGAAACCAATTAATATGAAACGTTTATAATTAATATGAACGGCATTTCACAGAGTCTGATCAGACCCCGAAAAACAGCAAACAAGTCCTCCGGTGAGGTTCTTGGTGCTTGATGCTCATCACGGTTCTCATCCTTGATGCTTGTAAGCTTCAAGTGTACAACTCTTTGATGTTTTAGCATCACTTTGGCCAAGGTTCAACCATCAATACACAACTAAGAGTAAAATCTATCATTCTACAAGTTTTGAACATCAAGATTACCTCTTTATTGCATAGATCCAATAAAGCTTCAACCTTTGTCCATTTTACACAAGTTTATGTATCTCCATCATATATGATGATGCAGACTTGATCTTTATCATCACAACAAACACAAAAAGGTTCCAAGTAAGTGAGATCTACAATAATAACTCAGATCTCAAGTATTAAGAAAACCCTAAGCTACAAAGCTTGGATCTTTACAACATTAATGAGACCATAAGCTAGAAAGCTAAGATCTTTAACAAAATAATGAAAGTAATGAGACCATAAGCTAAAAAGCTAAGATCTTTAACATAATAATGAAACCCTAAGCTAGAAAGCTTGGATCTTTAGTGTTCTTGAAGATCTTGAAGCATAAAGCTTGAATCTTTAAGATACATGAAGATCATAAACACAAGTTTTGATCTTTATAACAAAACAAAGAAATCACAAGCTAGATCTAACAAGTAACTGAAGATTCAAAGCTAGAAAACTTGAATCTTTCATGTTCTTGAAGGATTCAAACCCAAATTTGAATCTACAAGATATAACAAGATCAAAAGCTAAAAGCTAGATCCATTAAATGATGATGAATATGTCGTGGATGAGAAGAGGATGAGAAGAGAAAGAAAAATTTAAAACTTACACTTTAAAGAGTGAGAAAGACTAGAGAGAGAATTAGAGAGTAAGTGTGTGTAATTTGTAAATGAAATCAAGTGTGAAATGAATGGGATAAGCTTGATATTTATAGGAAGTGAGGTGGTGGTGAGGTGTTTAGGCCGTGGGGTTTGGGAGGGGACAAGGGGGACACATTTTTGCTTTTTGGTTAATAGTTGTCTAAAGTTGGTGCTTATGTTAGGATCCCATGCAACATTAAAGATAATGCTTAACAAAAATGCTAGTATGTTCCCTCTAATAAATGGGCATTTGTCTTTTATTATTATGGGTCACTAACTTATTTTAATTGGGCTAATTAAATAGTCCACTAGCTAGTGTAGGATGAGCTAAGGTCTAACAAGGTAGAAAGTCCAACAAAACCAACTAGTGTGCTCTACTAAGTTACTAAGCGTAATTAAGCATCCAAAAACCCTAGTAATTGTTATTATAAAATAACAATTAGTATTTCGTAGTCATAATATTTCGATTACGACCAAAGTTAATCGTGTACACAGTACGTAGTTCGTTCTAAACGTCAAGTGACACTAACAGTCATAAAGGCTTCCGGAGATCAAGTTAAGTACCCTACGTACTTAATGGCACGTTTAAACATATAAACGATAGTAATCCACATATAGTAAGATCCCAGAATATGGTATAGCTCAGTACGCACAAATACGCAGTTTCGTGAAAGCACAAAGCACAAAAGCAAGTCGAAAAAGTCGGGTCGTTACAGAACACAAACCAATTAACTATATGAGAAACGAACATTTTTTAAAAAACGCTATATATTTCGAGCAATTTTTCATACATATATATACACCTATCATAAACAACTCAAACTAACTACATCATATCGATGGTTCCGTCCCATTTTTACGCGATTTTCTCGGTGTTAAAAACGCGCAGGCCATTAGGTATCCTAAGTACTACCCACATGTATCCAAACACACCCGTATTAATGCGTTTTTAACTCTGTAAACACGTAACGCTACGTTAAATATGAATATGCAACCCGCAAGGTCCCGCCGCATCGAGCGGGCCGATCCGGATCTAGTTAATAACAATAGAGAATGTACATATTAATAAAATTTATTTATAACAATTTTGAAGATACAATTGTCGTAACAAAATAAATCAATATTTAACTATGTATAGTCGCATAGACAATTTACATTGATTTGGTGCGTTGTAAAAAGTTATAATAGTTATTTCTTTAAATTTTATTAATTAAATAAATAAATTAGTTTATATATATATATATATATATATATATATATATATATATATATATATATATATATATAAACTAATTTATTAATTTAATTAATAAAATACACTCCAAATACACTGAAATTCTAACAAAAAAAGTGGCGGGCGAGGAAAAAAAAAAGAATTTCGAGCAATTTTGGTGAAATTCGAGCAAAAAATAACACACGGACGAACAAAAAATTCATGGTCGAGCAAAAATTAAAACACGGACGAACAAAAAATTCATAGTCGAGCAATTTTGTGAACAGCTGAAAATGTAGAACAGACAATGTAGAACACAACTGGTAGAACAGAAAAATGTAGAACATGTTCGAATTTTCAAATTTTTTTCAAATTCGACCACATTTTCTTCTAATTATAATTTTGTACAACATAAATAAGTTCAAATTTCTCCAAATTAGTTCGAATTTCACCATTTTGGTTCGAATTTCACACGTTCTGCATCAAAATCAACTTTTTTTCCCCGATTTAGAATTTAGGGTTTTGGGTTTATGATTTAGGGTTTAGAGTTTAGGGTTCAGGGTTTTGGGTTTAGAGACTAAACCCAAAACCCTAAACTCTAAATCGGACTAAATTTTGACAAAAAGTACTTCACAAAACATGAAAAAAAATGTTCGAAGATTAACATTCTTCACGATTTGTATTATCTTGAATGTTATTTTTGTCGATCGTTTTTCCGTCTAAATAATAACATTCATCATGAAGTGTTTTTTAAATGTTCATATTTTTGTGTGATTTTGCTGTCTGACAAAAAAAATTCTAAAAAACCATAATTTAAGAAAAAAATTTTTTTACTCCAACATTGTTCTCCGCTTCTCCTAATTGGTTACTTACCCATTGATCATACTCTATATATGTATAGACATAACTTATAATTTATATGTATAGTATGATATGATACTCCGAATATGATTTACTATTGTTGAGCAGCCGGTATTTTATACGAAAAACTACAATTCATTTTACCGTATTTACTAGTACTACACCTTTCGTAACCAAAATAAATTATGTGTTGCACGTTGGTTTAACTAGAAACAAATACGTAGCTTACTGTGTATCTACAAAATAATTTTATCAAGTGCCCAAATTTAAGGAAGTTGATTAAAATGTGTCCTATAAAACAAATAATATAAACAAAACAAAAACCAACCCTTATTTGACTCCTCACACTCCCTCTTCCCACTCTCTCTCTCTCTCTCTCTCTCTCTCTCTCTCTCTCTCCCCTAAACACAAACATAATTCCTCTCAACAACTACAAATTTCCAAAACAACCCACTGTCATGTTTCAACCTACCGGAGCCACCATGAACCACCATCACTTCTCTGAACTCCGGCCACCATCCCTTTCCATCTAAACATGTCACCTCAAACTTAAATAATGTCAAGAACTAAATAGTAGATTCAAATTCACTCATACCCACAAAAATTATTCTCCTCATTTTACTTTTATCCTAAATCAACAACCTTGTCCAAGAATCAAGAAACCTTGAAATACCACCGGAACTAATAAAAGCTTGAAACTTTACCGGTTAAAATGGCGACGGCGACCAGTACAGTAAACACCCAACAATCCCCACCACCACCGTCGGTCCCACAACCGGAGTCAGCAGAGTCAACGGCCGTCAAAACTTTGAATAAACGATACGAAGGGCTGATAATGGTCCGTACAAAAGCAATCAAAGGAAAAGGAGCATGGTACTGGTCACATTTAGAACCCATTCTTGTTCATAATCCCGACACCGGTTTACCAAAAGCCGTCAAACTCCGGTGCTGTTTATGTGGCGCGGTTTTTTCGGCTTCAAATCCTTCAAGAACAGCATCTGAGCATCTTAAACGAGGTACATGTCCCAATTTTGTCACTGATTCAAACCCAAAACCAATTTCATCAATTTCCCCAACCGGAATCATGAGTTTATCATCTCCGACGTCTTCTTCTTCGCCGCAAAACAACCGGAAACGGAGCTCCGGCAGCCGGAACAAGACTTCTGCCGCTCACTCCGTTGCTCCGATCACCATGATCGAACCGGCGAGGTTTTCAATCGACGGGCCATACCCGACCCATATGTCGAACCCAACCCGACCCGAATCCGCACCTGTTCTGCCGGCGGCGGCTAATGTGAGTGTATGCAGTAGTGGGTTGTACCCTTCGCATCACCAGCAGTACCACCAGTTGTCAGGTGGGAAAGATGATTTGGGTGCATTAGCAATGTTGGAAGATAGTGTGAAGAAATTAAAGTCACCAAAAACATTACCACCTGGTCAAACGTTGACCAAACAACAAATTGATGCATCTCTTGAATTATTAACTGATTGGGTGTATGAAAATTGTGGGTCAGTTTCATTTTCAAGTTTGATTCATCCAAAGTTTAAATCTTTTTTGAATTCAATCGGGTTACCGGCGATAACCAGCCGGGAACTCGCCGGAGAACGGTTGGATATCAAGTACCAAAATGCAAAATCAGAATCCGAAGCTCGAATTCGTGAAGCAATGTTCTTTCAGGTTTCATCAGATGGATGGAAATCTAAAAAAGGTGAAAATTTGGTGAATTTATTTGTGAATTTACCTAATGGAACAAGTGTTTTTAGAAGGGGTGTTTTTGCAAATGGGTATGTATTCTCAAAACATGCTGAGGATGTATTAATGGAAACAATTATGGAAATTTGTGGTAATAATTTGCAACAATGTGTAGGAATTGTTTCTGATAAGTTCAAGTCAAAAGCTTTAAAGAATCTTGAAAATCAACATCAATGGATGGTTAATATATATTGTCAGTATCAAGGGGTTAATGATTTAATAAAAGATTTTAGTAAGGAATTGCCATTGTTTAAGAATGTGATTGATAATTGTTATAGAGTTGCAAACTTTGTGAATACAAATTCTCAAATACGGAATTCTTTTCTCAAGAATCAATTTCAAGAATCGGGTCGAGCCCGATTGCTACAAGTATCGTTCGGTAGTGAGTTTGAATTCGAGCATGTTTTCAATATGGTTGAAGATATGTTAAGCTCGGCGAGAGTGTTACAACTCGTTTTACTTCACGAAAATTACCATAATTTATCAATGGAGGATCAAATGGCTAGAGAAATTGAGGAAACAATGCGGAATCCGCAAATGTGGAGGGAAATCGAAGCGGTTCATTCTTTGATTAAGTTAATTAAAAGTATGTCTGATGAGATCGAAAAAGAAAGACCGAGAATTGGGCAATGTTTGCCGCTTTGGGAGGAACTACGCTCGAAAATCAAGGAGTGGTGTCAGAAGTTTCAGATGAACGAGATTCACGTAGATTCCGTTTTTGATAAACGGTTCAAGAAAAACTATCATCCCGCATGGGCTGCCGCATTTATACTCGATCCGTTTTATTTGATTAGAGATAGAAGCGGGAAATATTTGCCGCCTTTTAAATGTTTGAGTCCCGAACAAGAAAAAGACGTCGACAAGCTTATCACAAGGCTTGTGTCGCGTGATGAAGCTCATATTGCGTTAATGGAGCTTATGAAATGGCGTACAGATGGGCTCGATCCAGTTTATGCACAAGCCGTGCAACTTAAACAAAGAGATCCTATAACGGGCAAAATGAAAATTGCGAACCCGCAAAGTAGTAGGCTTGTTTGGGAAACTTATTTAACCGAGTTTAACTCTTTGAGGAAAGTTGCAGTTAGGTTGATCTTTCTTCATGCTACTTCATGTGGGTTTAAAATGAATTGGTCTTTTTCAAAATGGGCGCAAACGAGAGAGGGTGTGGAAAAAGCGCAAAAATTGGTCTTCATCGCAGCTCATTCGAAGCTTGAGAAGCGGGATTTTGTTAATGATGATGATAAAGATGCAGATTTTTTTGCAATGGCTAATGGTGATGATGATATGGTGAATGAGGAGGTTTTGTTTGATGCTACCTCTCCAAAATAAATCAAACTTTTTCTTGTTTTTGATAATATAGTTGATAGTTTTTGGAGGATATTTATAGGGTATTTGTTTAAGTACTCTTTTAGATGATTTTAGTACCATTTCTTTGAGGTTGAAATGGTAATTTTGTGAGAATTAACCTTGTTTGATAAAGTTCAAGATTGTAGCTATGATGATTCTTAATGATATTGGTATATATAGAGTAAAATTCCCATTCCCATTTTCCCATATTGCTTATTTCATCTTGTGAATCAAATTATTATTTATCCAAATTTCTACATCCAGACACACTGCACTAACAAGGTATCACATTAAAGTTGCTAACTTTTCTTTTTAACCTTTTATATTTTCTTGGGTCCAAATATTCGTACTGATGTTCTTTCATCATGGACAGGTTATACGTACACGAAAATAGCAAAAAATACGTTATTTTTCCCACCAAAATTTGGTGTTGTGCTGGTCATTGTTATGTGTAGTCTTTTTCCAAAATCAACAGCAATTTGTACACATATCCTACTGCTTGTTTATAGGTAGAAAGTTTTGGAGCATTAAGACTTGTACATTGTGGATTACATATTTTACAATTTTTATTTTATGTTATGAGTTTGTTATTCTGTTTACTAATCAATAATCATATTCCCTTTTGACCTTTTGACCTTTTGACGTATAATTCTCTGAACCGGGAGCACTAATTGAATCATTTCTTATTTTTTAATGATGAACGCATAGCCAACGCTCTACTTATAAGTCTCGTGTTGAAGGGAGAGTAGAATTCATCTCATCGCATGCAAGGCCGCTCATGAGATTATTCATGCCCGGTGCGAGTTAAAGAAGTATTCCGGGGCGGAACTTAGCAGAGACGGATCTTGAACGAATTTAGTGGGAGGGCTAAAATCGTTTCAAAAACTTATCAATTATGTTAAAAAGAAATTCTAAAATTTTGGAGGGGCTATTATATAAAATATTTATATTTTAAATCCAGATAATATAAAATTTACACTAAGAACATAAAATTTTGAAGGGGCCACTGCCCACCCCTGCTACCCCAAAGATCCGTCCTGGAACTTAGTTATATCCGGAGGGGGTGCCCGCCCCCTCCGGATTTGAAAAAAAAAAAAATTACACTAAAAAAATTTTTTTTTTTACTAACAAATAAGGTTTTTTTTTAGTGTTTACCCTCCTGGCATTGAAACTTTTATTAAATTTTTACATTCGCCCCACCAGTGTCCGGGTTCAAGTTCCGCCACTGCCTATAATTTTTTAGAAGCAAACCAATATTTTTTTATGAGTTTTGTTTTTAGTTAAGCTACATGTATGTTCATCTTACTATACCAATTATTAATATTAATATTAATATTAATATTAATATATAATATATAAAGCAAGATTCTAGAAAAGAATTCGGTATTTTGGTAGTATGTTTATACCATCTTTAACGCGCCCAGTGTTGGTGGCAATTTTCGCGGGCATGCTGGAATGTTGCACGGAGAAGATAACCGTGTACATGTTTGATTTTGTCGACGGGGCTTCATTGGTTGGTGGTTGCTGGATCAGTTTGAAAACAAACGGCTAGTTTGTGGGGGTCGGAAAACGGATAAAAACATAAATATAAACTTAATAAAAATCAAATAAATTATATAATTTCCATCTATAAAATATACTTCAAATACTTCATTTTTTACACCTCATTTTTAACACTTCATCTCATATATATTTTCTCCCACTAAAACAATTCAAACCCAAACGAGTGGTCGCTTTATAATAACATTTTAACCGGTGCCTGCAAGCCAACAACTCCCGGATCGTCACCTTCACACCAATCTCGACCACCAATACTTGGTTTTGCCAATTACACGACTAGCTCGTTTAATATGAACCCTCAAGATATTGACGACAAATCTAACTACAACAACTTCAAAAACTAAAACAAATTCAAAGAGACCTTGGTTTTGAAATGTCCCGTTCTTATTGATTAAAAACGTTCCATATTAATTGATTTCGTTGCGAGGTTTTGACCTCTATATGAGACGTTTTTCAAAGACTGCATTCATTTTAAAACAAACCATAACCTTTATTTCATCAATAAAGGTTTAAAAAGCTTTACGTAGATTATCAAATAATGATAATCTAAAATATCCTGTTTACACACGACCATTACATAATGGTTTACAATACAAATATGTTACAACAAAATAAGTTTCTTGAATGCAGTTTTTACACAATATCATACAAGCATGGACTCCAAATCTCGTCCTTATTTAAGTATGCGACAGCGGAAGCTCTTAATAATCACCTGAGAATAAACATGCTTAAAACGTCAACAAAAATGTTGGTGAGTTATAGGTTTTACCTATATATATCAAATCATAATAATAGACCACAAGATTTCATATTTCAATACACATCCCATACATAGAGATAAAAATCATTCATATGGTGAACACCTGATAACCGACATTAACAAGATGCATATATAAGAATATCCCCATCATTCCGGGACACCCTTCGGATATGATATAAATTTCGAAGTACTAAAGCATCCGGTACTTTGGATGGGGTTTGTTAAGCCCAATAGATCTATCTTTAGGATTCGCGTCAATTAGGGTGTCTGTTCCCTAATTCTTAGATTACCAGACTTAATAAAAAGGGGCATATTCGATTTCGATAATTCAACCATAGAATGTAGTTTCACGTACTTGTGTCTATTTTGTAAATCATTTATAAAACCTGCATGTATTCTCATCCCAAAAATATTAGATTTTAAAAGTGGGACTATAACTCACTTTCACAGATTTTTACTTCGTCGGGAAGTAAGATTTGGCCACTGGTTGATTCACGAACCTATAACAATATATACATATATATCAAAGTATGTTCAAAATATATTTACAACACTTTTAATATATTTTGATGTTTTAAGTTTATTAAGTCAGCTGTCCTCGTTAGTAACCTACAACTAGTTGTCCACAGTTAGATGTACAGAAATAAATCGATAAATATTATCTTGAATCAATCCACGACCCAGTGTATACGTATCTCAGTATTGATCACAACTCAAACTATATATATTTTGGAATCAACCTCAACCCTGTATAGCTAACTCCAACATTCACATATAGAGTGTCTATGGTTGTTCCGAAATATATATATATGTGTCGACATGATAGGTCGAAACATTGTATACGTGTCTATGGTATCTCAAGATTACATAATATACAATACAAGTTGATTAAGTTATGGTTGGAATAGATTTGTTACCAATTTTCACGTAGCTAAAATGAGAAAAATTATCCAATCTTGTTTTACCCATAACTTCTTCATTTTAAATCCGTTTTGAGTGAATCAAATTGCTATGGTTTCATATTGAACTCTATTTTATGAATCTAAACAGAAAAAGTATAGGTTTATTGTCAGAAAAATAAGTTACAAGTCGTTTTTATAAAGGTAGTCATTTCAGTCGAAAGAACGACGTCTAGATGACCATTTTAGAAAACATACTTCCACTTTGAGTTTAACCATAATTTTTGGATATAGTTTCATGTTCATAATAAAAATCATTTTCTCAGAATAACAACTTTTAAATCAAAGTTTATCATAGTTTTTAATTAACTAACCCAAAACAGCCCGCGGTGTTACTACGACGGCGTAAATCCGGTTTTACGGTGTTTTTCGTGTTTCCAGGTTTTAAATCATTAAGTTAGCATATCATATAGATATAGAACATGTGTTTAGTTGATTTTAAAAGTCAAGTTAGAAGGATTAACTTTTGTTTGCGAACAAGTTTAGAATTTACTAAACTATGTTCTAGTGATTACAAGTTTAAACCTTCGAATAAGATAGCTTTATATGTATGAATCGAATGATGTTATGAACATCATTACTACCTTAAGTTCCTTGTATAAACCTACTGGAAAAGAAAAAAATGGATCTAGCTTCAATGGATCCTTGGATGGCTCGAAGTTCTTGAAGCAGAATCATGACACGAAAACAAGTTCAAGTAAGATCATCACTTAAAATAAGATTGTTATAGTTATAGAAATTGAACCAAAGTTTGAATATGATTATTACCTTGTATTAGAATGATAACCTACTGTAAGAAACAAAGATTTCTTGAGGTTGGATGATCACCTTACAAGATTGGAAGTGAGCTAGCAAACTTGAAAGTATTCTTGATTTTATGAAACTAGAACTTTTGGAATTTATGAAGAACACTTAGAACTTGAAGATAGAACTTGAAGATAGAACTTGAGAGAGATCAATTAGATGAAGAAAATTGAAGAATGAAAGTGTTTGTAGGTGTTTTTGGTCGTTGGTGTATGGATTAGATATAAAGGATATGTTATTTTGTTTTCATGTAAATAAGTCATGAATGATTACTCATATTTTTGTAATTTTATGAGATATTTCATGCTAGTTGCCAAATGATGGTTCCCACATGTGTTAGGTGACTCAAATGGGCTGCTAAGAGCTGATCATTGGAGTGTATATACCAATAGTACATACATCTAAAAGCTGTGTATTGTACGAGTACGAATACGGGTGCATACGAGTAGAATTGTTGATGAAACTGAACGAGGATGTAATTGTAAGCATTTTTGTTAAGTAGAAGTATTTTGATAAGTGTCTTGAAGTCTTTCAAAAGTGTATGAATACATATTAAAACACTACATGTATATACATTTTAACTGAGTCGTTAAGTCATCGTTAGTCGTTACATGTAAATGTTGTTTTGAAACCTTTAGGTTAACGATCTTGTTAAATGTTGTTAACCCAATGTTTATAATATCAAAAGAGATTTTAAATTATTATATTATCATGATATTATGATGTACGAATATCTCTTAATATGATATATATACATTAAATGTCGTTACAACGATAATCGTTACATATATGTCTCGTTTCAAAATCATTAAGTTAGTAGTCTTGTTTTTACATATGTAGTTCATTGTTAATATAATTAATGATATGTTTACTTATCATAATATCATGTTAACTATATATATAACCATATATATGTCATCATATAGTTTTTACAAGTTTTAACGTTCGTGAATCACCGGTCAACTTGGGTGGTCAATTGTCTATATGAAACCTATTTCAATTAATCAAGTCTTAACAAGTTTGATTGCTTAACATGTTGGAAACATTTAATCATGTAAATATCAATCTCAATTAATATATATAAACATGGAAAAGTTCGGGTCACTACAGTACCTACCCGTTAAATAAATTTCGTCCCGAAATTTTAAGCTGTTGAAGGTGTTGACGAATCTTCTGGAAATAGATGCGGGTATTTCTTCTTCATCTAATCTTCACGCTCCCAGGTGAACTCGGGTCCTCTACGAGCATTCCATCGAACCTTAACAATTGGTATCTTGTTTTGCTTAAGTCTTTTAACCTCACGATCCATTATTTCGACGGGTTCTTCGATGAATTGAAGTTTTTCGTTGATTTGGATTTCATCTAACGGAATAGTGAGATCTTCTTTAGCAAAACATTTCTTCAAATTTGAGACGTGGAAAGTGTTATGTACAGCCGCGAGTTGTTGAGGTAACTCAAGTCGGTAAGCTACTGGTCCAACACGATCAATAATCTTGAATGGTCCAATATACCTTGGATTTAATTTCCCTCGTTTACCAAATCGAATAACGCCTTTCCAAGGTGCAACTTTAAGCATGACCATCTCTCCAATTTCAAATTCTATATCTTTTCTTTTAATGTCAGCGTAGCTCTTTTGTCGACTTTGGGCGGTTTTCAACCGTTGTTGAATTTGGATGATCTTCTCGGTAGTTTCTTGTATAATCTCCGGACCCGTAATCTGTCTATCCCCCACTTCACTCCAACAAATCGGAGACCTGCACTTTCTACCATAAAGTGCTTCAAACGGCGCCATCTCAATGCTTGAATGGTAGCTGTTGTTGTAGGAAAATTCTACTAACGGTAGATGTCGATCCCAACTGTTTCCGAAATCAATAACACATGCTCGTAGCATGTCTTCAAGCGTTTGTATCGTCCTTTCGCTCTGCCCATCAGTTTGTGGATGATAGGCAGTACTCATGTCTAGACGAGTTCCTAATGCTTGCTGTAATGTCTGCCAGAATCTTGAAATAAATCTGCCATCCCTATCAGAGATAATAGAGATTGGTATTCCATGTCTGGAGATGACTTCCTTCAAATACAGTCGTGCTAACTTCTCCATCTTGTCATCTTCTCTTATTGGCAGGAAGTGTGCTGATTTGGTGAGACGATCAACTATTACCCAAATAGTATCAAAACCACTTGCAGTCCTTGGCAATTTAGTGATGAAATTCATGGTAATGTTTTCCCATTTTCATTCCGGGATTTCGGGTTGTTGAAGTATACCTGATGGTTTCTGATGCTCAGCTTTGACCTTAGAACACGTCAAACATTCTCCTACGTATTTAGCAACATCGGCTTTCATACCCGACCACCAAAAATGTTTCTTGAGATCCTTGTACATCTTTCCCGTTCCAGGATGTATTGAGTATCTGGTTTTATGAGCTTCTCTAAGTACCATTTCTCTCATATCTCCAAATTTTGGTACCCAAATCCTTTCAGCCCTATACCGGGTTCCGTCTTCCCGAATATTAAGATGCTACTCCGATCCTTTGGGTATTTCATCCTTTAAATTTTCCTCTTTTAAAACTCCTTGTTGCGCCTCCTTTATTTGAGTAGTAAGGTTATTATGAATCATTATATTCATAGATTTTACTCGAATGGGTTCTCTGTCCTTCCTGCTCAAGGCATCGGCTACCACATTTACCTTCCCCGGGTGGTAACGAATCTCAAAGTCGTAATCATTCAATAATTCAATCCACCTACGCTGCCTCATATTCAGTTGTTTCTTATTAAATATGTGTTGAAGACTTTTGTGGTCGGTATATATAATACTTTTAACCCCATATAAGTAGTGCCTCCAAGTCTTTAATGCAAAAACAACTGCGCCTAATTCCAAATCATGCGTCGTATAATTTTGTTCGTGAATCTTCAATTGTCTAGACGCATAAGCAATCACCTTCGTTCGTTGCATTAATACACAACCGAGACCTTGCTTTGATGCGTCACAATAAATCACAAAATCATCATTCCCTTCAGGCAATGACAATATAGGTGCCGTAGTTAGCTTTTTCTTCAATAACTGAAACGCTTTCTCTTGTTCATCATTCCATTCAAATTTCTTCCCTTTATGCGTTAATGCAGTCAAGGGTTTTGCTATTCTGGAAAAGTCTTGGATGAACCTTGATGCGGTAGCGTGGGGGTACGAAATAGTTTATATTTTACTAGGAAATACTATTAAATACGATACAATTTTACACAAGATATTTATTTATTTATAGAATGGATATACTTAAACCTTGCTACAACACTTATAGGCAGTGTACCTAATCGTAAAGTAGTGTAGTTTTTAGTAAGTCCGGTTCGTTCCACAGGGAAATCTTTAACCAAAGCTTAACGCTATATTAGTTTACTTTTATAAAAATACAAATATATATATAAGTAATATTATTATTATAAAGGGGGGTTTTTACCGTTTAATGACCGGTTTGTCGATTTTAAAACTTTAATCGCAGTTAAAACCTAATGTAAAATATTAAATAAATAAAAGACTTAATTCAAAGCGTAAAATAAATAACGATAATGAAATTGCAATAAAAGTGCGATAAAATAAGATTGCGATAATTAAAAAGTACGATAATTAAAAGTGCGATTAAATAACAATAAATAAAAGTGCGATAATTAGAAGTGCAATTAAATATAAAATAAAGGAAATTAAATATGAAATAAAAGAATTATGCTTATTTAAACTCCCGTAATCATGATGTTTGACGTGTTGATTTTAGTTTTATGCCCATGGGTTAATTGTCCTTTGTCCTGGATTATTTAATATGTCCGTATGGTTTTTGTCCATAACAGTCCATCAGTCATAAATATAAAGTGCGAGTGTCCTCATCAAATTATTCTTATACCCGAAGTTAAATATTCCAACTAATTGGGGATTCGAATTGTAACAAGGTTTTAATACTTTATTTAATGATTACACCAGGTTATCGACTGCGTGTAAACCAAGGTTTTACTACTTTGTTAACAATTACACCAATTACCCATGAATGTAATTTCACCCCTGTTTTAATTATTCTAGTGGCTATTAATCCATTCCCGTGTCCGGTTAAATGAACGATTATTCGTACATATAAATACCCCGCCCATCGTGTCCGATTGAGTGTATATGGTAATTTATAAGGACGTCCAATTGTAAATCTTTATATTCACATTAACAAACTATCATTTAGTTAAACAAATATAAAGCCCATTAATAGCCCATAGTCTAATTTCCACAAGTGTCGTTCTTTTGTCCAAACCCCAATTATGGTACAAAGCCCAATTACCCAATTTTAGTAATTAGCCCAACATCATGATTACTTCGTTTTAAATAAGCATAATAATAACTTAGCTACGAGACATTAATGTAAAAAGGTTGAACATAACTTACAATGATTAAAAATAGCGTAGCGTTACACGGACAGAATTTCGACTTACACCCTTACAACATTCACTAACATACCCTTATTATTAGAATTATAATTAAAATTAAAATTAAAATATAAATTATAAATATAAATATATCGTATGAATGAGGAGAAAAAAAGATGATGAAAATGATCAGATTTCGGTTTGCTTTATAGGGAGTTTTTCATTTTGGGGCTCCGCGACTCGCGGCATATTTTGCCTTCAAACTCCGCGAGTCGCGGAGTTTGAAATTCCAGCTCACAACTTTGGAGTCTTTCTCTGCCGACGGTTTTTATTTATAAATATAATATATATATAATTAATATAATTAATTATATATTATATTATATTTATATACATAGTTAACTTGTAATTTTTAGTTCGTTGCGTCGAGCGTTGAGAGTTGACTCTAGTCCCGGTTCCGGATTTTCGAACGTCCTTGCGTACAATTTTATATTTTGTACTTTGCGTTTTGAATCTTGTACTCTTGTAATTTCGAGACGTTTCTTATCAATAATTGGAACCTCTTTGATTGTCTTTTGTTCTTTTGAGCTTTTTGGTCGTTTGCGTCTTCAATTCGTCGAATCTGTCTTTTGTCTTCACCTTTTATTATTTAAACGAATATCACTTGTAAATAGAACAATTGCAACTAAAAGCTTGTCTTTCTTGAGGAATAATGCTATGAAATATATGTTCGTTTTTAGCATTATCAAATATTCCCACACTTGAGCGTTGCTTGTCCTCAAGCAATATCGTCTTGAAATACTAGAATCACTTCTTTATTCTTCACACTTTGTACATCAGTGATTTCTATACGGTGGTATGAACAATGGTAGTAACGATATGGTTTACAGTCCCATATGACTATAAAAATTTAGATCCATTAAGGAAATTGGATCTTTATGAAAACATTTGATCTTTTGAAAATCTAGTTTTTACCCTAGATAAGTTTTCCGGGAATACCCTTTACCGGTGTTTGCAAAATATTTTTGTGGGTTTGGTGGGTTTCAGATTTGAAAATTTTAGCTCAAAACTTATGGTTTTGTGTCACCCACTTGCTAACCTTGTATTTGGAAAGCAACACGTCCAGTTTACTTGTCCCGTATATTACCTTTCGGTAAACTACCGTCCGGTTGTAAAGGAAAGCGTTGAACAAGCAACTGTTAAGGCAATGTCCCCTGACATGCTTTTAATTATGGTTTATAACGTGTCGGACGCAATTACTATCCTTGGTAGGAGCAATAGTAAAGCTCACCCTTATAATTTTTCGGTATGGCACAAGGTCCTGTCTTTGACCACTATGCAACCACCGTTCTTACGGTTGACACCCGATTTGGTTCAGGTGACCTAATGAATTCTAGGTGAATTCCTAGGATTTTACGTTCAATGGTAATGAACACATTGAAAATAGGGTTTTCAGAAAACAAATCGGTTTGTAATTTTGATCAAAATATTTTCTCGTTCAAGCTCGAGTTTAGATATCATTGAATTCCATGAGTTTGTAATTCTCAATCTTTAAAGTCAATCTCAAGGATTGAGTAATATCAGTCTTAAAAGCTGATTTTTAATCTTTAAAAGGAGATTATCCTTTCTGGGGGTCTGATTCATTAGTCTTATCCAGCTAATTTGCATGGTGCCCCCCATTATACGAGATAAATCCTTCTCATGGTTAGGATAAATCTGACCACTTGGCAACCCTGTTTAATGCGGAGGTCCGTGGATTTCCTGCTGATTTTAGTGATGACTTTTCTAGATTTTTCGTCAACCTACAGCTGGTCTGGACGACAACTTCATGACCTAAATCAAGAAGCGCGTGTCTTTTTCAGAAGACTTTACTTCCTTTTAATGATGGAATTGATTCATCGTGTAGATCCATCTCTTCTTTTCTTTCATCGGGTAAAACAGTTTAGTTTAGTCCAAAGCAAAAGTATTTTCAGTTATTTGTTACAGATATATGTGACATATGTTTAAGATAACTTGGTAAATTTTCCTACACTTGGCTTTTATTTTCCTTTTTATCGTCCTATATTCCATTTTAATTGAATTTTAACATTTTGGTTTGTTTCTCAATTTATGTCCTTTTTGAGGTAACAATAATTTCGGTGTTAAAACCTAGTTTTATCGTTCATAAATATGTATAAACATGATTTTTAGTTCATTTAATTGAAAATTTTGAAAAATTTTACTAGAATTGGGTAGTCAGTATATAAGACCAGGGCTGTTCTTTATTATCAGAGAGCACTAGATTCTAATACAACTACTGCTTTACTAGTATTTTTAATGGTAATCAAGTGTATAAAGTAAAAATTTTTAAAATCCGAAAGAATTTAACCCCTCCCCACACTTAAGATCTTGCAATGCCCTCATTTGCAAGAAATCAGTAACAATTTAAATTATTGAGGGTGATTAGTGTGAAAATGATTAAATTTTACCAAAGTTTCCAAATATATTGGCGTTTGTTTGCTGAATGATAAATGGTGCACATCATTTGTTCATTCCGTCTTGTTGTTATTTCACATATATTTTGCATCTTGTCGTCAAAATTAGTTGCTTTTGCTGAACTTAATGCCAGTCTTTGAAAATGCGTTGTTTTACCCTGTTGTGTACATAAGATAAACTGCAAACATATATACATATTTTTGAAGTTTGGTATATTACCCCACATTCAAAAATTATTAAAATCTAAGAATAAAAGTTAGATAATTATAAAAATGATTACAATATTAACAAAAGTATTAAACGTATCAATAATTACAAATTACAAAATAAATAAAAATAATAAGTAAACTAAGGATGATATTGGTACCAATAGGGGTTCCAGGCACAACCATAGGTGCTATAGAATGCTTCGGCAGGGTCATACGTAGGATACGGTGGCTGCATCTCTATAGACCAGGGAGGGAAGATGGGTTTCGGTGTAGGAATATAGTTTCTACCTATATGTTGGCAATGAGCTATGATTTGGTTCTGATGAACTTGCCAATCTTCAAATGCTCTCTGTCTAGCATTTTTGTATTCCTGAGAAGCTATAAACCTTTGCATTTCTTGCATCTCATTCCCCCCTCCTACATTACTTTGTTGTTGGTTTCTCTCCACCTGTGGATGTCTACCATGGTATCGTACTGCGGCGTTATTTCGCCTCTTCAAAACTTTCGCACCATGGTATACATTTAAACCTATAGTATCGCGGGGTTCTGGTTCTTCTACTAATAATCCCCCCCGACTTATATCCACACCGAGATATTCACCAATCAAAGTAATAAAAATACCACCTCCTATTATGCTATGCGGTCGCATCCCCCGAACCATAGCTGATAAATAATAACCCACACAATATGGTATACTTACAGCGCTTTGTGGGTCTCGAATACACATATGGTAAAACAAATCCTGTTCATTTACTTTTTCCTTGTTTTTACCCCTTTGTGTAATCGAATTAGCTAAAAACCTATGTATCACTCTTAATTCGGCTCTATCTATATCCAAATAAGAGTAATTTCCCCCTTTGAAACGGTGATGGCTTGTCATTTGACTCCACACACCGTGTGTATCAAAATTTTCATCTATCTTTCTACCGTTTAGTATCAATCCTCTACAATCGGCAGACGCTAACTCCTCAGGCGTATATATACGTAAAGCCTGAGCCATGTCCAGTAAAGACATGTGGCGCATCGAACCGCCTAACAAAAATCTAATAAAAGAACGATCGGTTAAACTAGCTACCCGATCATTCAACTCTATACTACATAACAATTCTTCACACCATACTTTATATACAGGTCTACGCATGGTGAATAAACGTACCCAGTCATTAAAAGAAGAATTACCATACCTCTGTACAAGTAATTCCCTAATTGGCCCGGCCAATTCTACAGCTTCTAAGGGTCCCCATTCTATGACCCTCGGTACCTCAACAACCTTAGAATGAAGAGTATGCAAACCCCTTTGATAGTTTGGATAATCTATCCAAAGTCTGTCAAATCTCAGGTTCGGGTGCAACTCTTCCAAGTGCATATCAGAAAAGGTCATGACTGGATGAGGTATATCCTGCTTGTAGTAGTTATCCACCTCCTGTTGTTCCACATTCTCAGCAGGAGCATTGCGGGCTTGGGATGAAGATTCACCCCTTTCTGTCTGCAAAACACATCAAACACAAATTTTGTGCATACAAATATGCATTAGTGTCAGCAAAATCATCAATCAATATAATTACAATGACATTATCAATTTATATCAAACTTAAGCTTATTTTCATATTTTCATCAAATCTACACTTTTTCAAATAAGCATATACGAAAATGTTCGCCAAGTTCATAAGCATTCAACTCAAATAACATGTCAAAATAATCATTACTAGTAATTAAACAAGTCTCAAATGGCATTATCTTTCAAAAATCAAGTTCATGAATTTTAGACTTGAAAAAGTCCACTTTAATTCTCAAAATCATGTTTAGGCTCAAAGTTTGGATCATTTAACTACCTAGACATGTTACACTACTCAATTTAACAACAATTCATGACAAAAATCGGCCATAACCTGTTTATATCAAAAAGCCCCAAATTTGCTCAAGAAAACAAACCCTAGATTACTCAAAATTTGAAGTTTAAGGCTTCTAATCATGTTAAACAGCATCAATCTAGGTTATACAAGCATAATACATAAACAATTTAAGCATAATTACACTAAAAAGCATCAAAATCAAATTGGGAAAAAAATTGCTCAAGAACACAAATTTCGGATTAAATGGTGTTTAGGTGTAGAAATTTACCGTTTTTCTTGAGTAATTCCTAGATAGCATCCTTCTCAACATGATTTTAGTAAAAAATTTGGTGATTAACGGTTAAAAATTGTGATTTTGGGGGTGTTTTGGGTGTATTTTTGGCAGTATGTTCGCAGTTTTTCTGTGGGTTTTGTGTGGAATGAGCTGGTTCAGCTCTTATTTTTTTTTCCTGTAATCCGGTCCTCCCGCGAGTCGCGGGGATTAACCCTCCAAACTCCGCGAGTCGCGGAGTTTGGTATTTTTTTTTTATTTTTATTTTTTTATAATCTTTAACTTATTAAAACAATTAAGTAATTAATTTTAAAATTTTGTTTCCCTTGTTATTTAGGACGAGGTCGTTTCGGATTGATGTCCTAGTCCGTCCTTCGACAAAATTTTAAAATTTGTCTTTTTGTAGCGATTGTTTTAAAAGCTAAGATTTTTGGGTTTTTTCAATGTTTTTGGCATACTTTAATTCAATAAGATTAAAAATAATGATAATAAAAGTTCTCGTCCCTCCCTCGGGTAAAGCAATTTCGGTTCAAAGACCTAGTCTTCAACTTACGACGAATTTTAAAAATCATATTTTTAACTTAATGAGATAAAGTAAATTTTTGTTTTTAAATTCACACAACTTAAATATAAAATTCAAAATTTATATTAAAAATTCACACCAAACTTAAAATTTAAAATGCATAAAATTAAAAATTTATATTTTAAAAATTAAAAATTCACACCAAACTTAATTTAAAAATTTATAAATTCATATCAAACTTATATTAATTTTTTCAAATATTTACAATTTTAAATATATTGTTTTTACAAAGTTTACAATATTAATTTAAGATTTAAATATTAATTTTAAAAACATGGTAAAAATAAAATTAAAAATCTTTTTGTCTTTTTATCCCACTTTAATCAATTAAATATTATCAAAAATATGCGCCCCTCTTTTCGGTAAAGTAATTTCGGTTCCAAGACCTAATTTAACTCATGACGAATTTTTGAAATATTTTGGGTTGATTGATTAAAGATATTTATACCTTAAGAATAAACGTTAAATTTCGCAGTGATGTAATAAATTTTTGAATGATATCAATAATTTCGGTCGCCAAACCTAATTTTATTCAATACCAATTTAATACTTTTTAGCGAACAAATTAGCGTTTATTATCAAAAGGTTAAAAATAAAAATAAAAACTGTACTGACATACCTGTGAAATAGATTTCTTAGTTATATGATCTATCCCATTCATAAGATAGTCGGTTTAATTGGTTTTCCATGGCTACATAGGCGTAACCTCGAGCATTCAGTGTCTTTTCTTCTAAACATATGAACGGTCCGTCTCTGCATAAAGTAACAAATTCGGTATTTGAATAGGTTTGATTATTTGAACATTTACCTCCATGTGACCATTTTCCGCATTTGTGACATCTTTCTAGGTGTCGTGCTCTTCTTTTTGCTGCGGATTTTGATTTTCCTTTACCAAATTGTAACTTATTATCTTCGCATCTGGATTCTTTTCTAACTCCGTCCATTCTTTCTCTGATTACTGATACTAATTCACTCGGGAGTATGTCATTATTACGTTTAGTGATCAAAGCGTGTAGCATTAGACCATGGTTTAGTTCACAGGCAGTCTTCATTTCGTAAAAACCTAAAAAAAATAAAAATTCAGAATGGGGGGAGAAGACTAGTTCTTTAGGGTCTGCTAGGGAAAGACCATTCGGGTTCCATTTTCGAGAACTATACGAAAACAGACAATCTAACTCTAACAGAAATAAATATTATCCTTTAAAGACTTGATTCTCCCCACACTTAGTTAGCTGTGGTGTCGAAATTGTGATTAACTTCGTTGTCGACTTCCATCGGACCATGTATGTAATGTTTAACTCTGTGACCATTAACTTTAAATTCAACCCCATTTGAATTTATTAATTCTATCGTTCCGTATGGGAAAACTCTTTTGACTATGAATGGTCCAGACCATCTTGATTTCAATTTTCCAGGAAATAGCTTGAATCGTGAATTGAAAAGAAGAACTCTGTCTCCTTCTTTAAATTCTTTTGAACTTCTGATTCTTTTATCATGCCATTTCTTCGTTCTTTCTTTATAGATTAACGAATTTTCGTATGCTTCATGTCTTAATTCTTCTAATTCGTTTAGTTGACTTAATCATAGACGTCCGGCTTCATGTAAATCAAGATTACATGTCTTCAAAGCCCAAAATGCTTTGTGTTCAATTTCTACTGGAAGATGACATGCTTTTCCATAAACAAGTCTAAAGGTGTGGTTCCAATTGGAGTTTTGTAGGCTGTTCTAAAAGCCCAGAGTGCATCCTCCAATTTAATGGACCATTCCTTCGGATTTGATCCTACGGTTTTCTCTAGAATACGTTTTAAGGCTCGATTGGTATTTTCAATTTGTCCACTTGTTTGTGGATGATATGCGGTTGAGATTTTATGAGTTACTCCATAACGTTTGAGAACTTTCTCAAGTTGATTATTACAAAAATGAGTTCCCCGATCACTTATTAAAGCTTTCGGTGTTCCAAACCTTGCAAAAAGACGTTTTAAAAAGTTGACTACAACTCGTGCATCGTTAGTTAGGAGAGCTTGTGCTTCCGCCCATTTAGATACATAATCAATGGCTACGAGTATATATAGATTATTATGAGATTTTGGAAATGGACCCATAAAGTCAATACCCCAAATGTCAAATACTTCACATACTTGGATGACATTTTGTTGCATTTCATCACGTTGACTTATTTTTCCGGCCCTTTGACATGCATCACAGGATTTGCAAAGAAGGTGTGCGTCTTTGTAAATTGTTGGCCAATAGAATCCAGCATCATAAACTTTTCTTGCTGTTAGTTGAGGCCCATAATGCCCTCCTGTTGGTCCTGTGTGACAATGGTTTAATATTTTACTAGCTTCATCTCCAAATACACATCGGCGTATTATTCCATCGGGACAACTTTTAAACAGATGTGGATCTTCCCAAAAATAGTGTTTTATATCACTGAAGAATTTCTTTCGTCTTTGGTACGATAATCCTTTTTCAAGGAATCCACAAACTAAGTAATTTGCATAGTCTACAAACCATGGGATTTCTTTATAATCTATCTTCAATAGATATTCATCAGGAAAGTTGTCTTGTATGGCCGATTCATTTAGAACTTGTAACTCAGGATTTTCAAGACGAGAAAGATGATCAGCGGCGAGATTTTCTGCTCCTCTTTTATCTCGGATTTCAATATCAAACTCTTGTAAGAGTAAGATCCAACGGATTAATCTTGGTTTAGCATCTTGTTTTGAAAATAGGTATCTAAGAGCAGAATGGTCGGTATAGACCACCGTTTTTGCTAGAACGAGATATGATCGAAATTTGTCAAAAGCAAAGACAATAGCAAGGAGTTCTTTTTCAGTAGTTGTATAGTTTGTTTGTGCTCCTTGTAACGTCTTACTAGCATAATATATAGGTTGAAATCGTTTTTCAATCCTTTGTCCTAAAACGGCTCCCATTGCAAAATCACTTGCATCGCACATTAGTTCAAATGGTAGATTCCAATTTGGTGTTATCATGATCGGCGCATTAGTGAGTTTTTCTTTAAGAATATTAAAAGATTTGATACACTCATCTGAAAATATGAATGGAACATCCTTTTCTAGGAGTTTATTCATGGGAGTGGCAATTTTTGAAAAATCTTTTATGAAACGTCGGTAAAAACCGGCATGCCCTAGAAAACTCCTAACTCCTCTAACATTGGTGGGATGTGGAAGTTTAGCAATTACATCTACTTTAGCTCTATCCACTTCAATTCCTTCTTTTGAAATTTTATGTCCAAGAACGATGCCTTCTTTAACCATGAAATGGCATTTCTCCCAATTAAGTACTAGATTGGATTGTTCGCATCTAAGAAGCATTCGTTCCAGATTAACTAGACATGATTCAAATGTATCACCGAAGACTGAAAAGTCATCCATGAAAACTTCCATGCATTCTTCTACCATGTCGTGAAAAATCGCCATCATACACCTTTGAAAGGTTGCAGGGGCGTTACAAAGTCCAAATGGCATGCGTTTGTAAGCAAAAGTACCATAAGGGCATGTAAATTTGGTTTTCTCTTGATCTTCGGGTGCTATTGGAATTTGAAAATATCCGGAAAATCCATCTAGAAAACAATAGTAACTATTTCCGGCTAATCTTTCCAACATTTGATCTATGAAAGGTAAGGGAAAGTGATCTTTTCTGGTGGCGTCATTTAATTTTCTATAATCAATACATACACGCCATCCTGTTACATTCCTAGTAGGAATAAGCTCATTTTTCTCATTTGTAATGACAGTCATGCCACCCTTCTTAGGCACGCATTGAACTGGGCTTACCCATGGACTATCAGAGATTGGATAAATTAAACCTGCATCTAGCAGTTTAATAATCTCTTTCTTAACTACATCTTGCATATTTGGATTTAGTCTTCGTTGGCGTTGCACATACGCTTTATGACCTTCTTCCATAAGGATTTTATGTGTGCAATACGAAGGACTTATTCCTTTAATATCATGAATCTTCCATGCAATGGCTGGTTTATGAGCTTTCAACACAGAAATGAGTTGTGATTTCTCATTTTCAGTAAGAGAAGACGATATTATTACAGGTAATTCAGATTCACCATGTAAATAAGCGTATTCCAAATGGTTTGGAAGTGGCTTTAACTCTAATTTCGGAGGTTCTTCTATCGATGATTTGTATCGATATCTGTCTTCTTCTTTTAGCATTTGAATTTCTTCTGTTGTTGGTTCATATACATTAGCTATTAGTGTAGCTAACATTTCAGCTTCATCAATTGGTTCATTACCTTCTCCTAAAGAACATTCTCCTGTTCCTTGTAATTCTGGAAATTCTTCTAATAATTCTGCATGTGCATCTATAGTTTGAATATAATAACATGTATCATCTGCAGATTGTGGTTGTTGCATTGCTCTATCAACTGAAAAGGTAACACTCTCATCCTCTATACTTAGGGTCAGTTTCTTACCGAACACGTCTATCATTGCTTTAGCCGTGTTTAAGAATGGTCTTCCTAATATGAGAGGAACTTGAGAATCTTCTTCCATGTCCAAAACAACAAAATCTACTGGAAATACTAAATTACCAACTTTAACTAGCATGTTCTCCATTATCCCTCTAGGATATTTTATTGATCTATCGGCTAGTTGTATGCTTATTCTGGTTGGTTTTAATTCTCCAAGGTCTAGTTTAGCGTATAGTGAATACGACATTAGATTTATACTAGCACCTAAGTCTGCCAATGCTTCTATTGAACTAAGACTACCCAGAAAACATGGAATTGTGAAACTTCCTGGATCAGATAGTTTTTCTGGTATCTTATTCAACAGCAATGCTGAACAATTAGCATTCATAGTAACAGCCGAGAGTTCTTCCATTTTCTTTCTATTTGAGATTAGATCTTTCAAGAATTTAGCATATCTAGGCATTCCTGAAATCACATCAATGAAAGGAAGATTTACATTTATCTGTTTAAACATATTCAAAAATTTGGATTGCTCGGCTTCAAGTTTCTCTTTCTTCATTTTACTCGGGTAAGGAAGTGGTGGTTGATATGGTTTAACATAAGGTTTATCCTTAACTGTGTTATCTTCATTAACCTTTTCAACTACCGGTTCTTTTTCCTTATCTTGATCAGGTTGTGGTTCTTGTGGAGTAGGAATGGTTTCATCAGAAGTTACAGGTATTTCAGGTGGTTTAAGTGTTGTGCCACTTCTTGTGGTAATGGCTTTAGCTGTTTCACTCCGGGGGTTAGCATTTGTATCACTAGGTAGACTTCTCGGTTTTCTTTCACCTATTAACC